>NC_089589.1:63844184-64144184 GCF_019320115.1 Miscanthus floridulus
GGCCTACGCCCCACGCAACGAACTCACACATGAACACACAGACGAACGCTCGAGCTTCCCCGCTGTCTGAGATCAACATCTCAAGCAATCCACGCTGCTCCACGTAGAGACCTAGGACTAGCTCCCTCTCTCGCCCTGCTTGTAACCCCCTACTATGAGCACTTCGGTGTAAGGAATACAAGATCGATCTCTCAAACTGGACGTATGGTGCTCATTACCCGAACCAGTATAAACCTTGTGTCTCTTTGCGTCACCATCCGGGATTGGGAACACGCAGTTTAAATTTACTAGTTGGTTGAGGGCCCGCCGGTCCGAAACACCAATAGTTGGCGCGCTAGGTAGGGGCCTCGGCGTGTCAGCTTCGTTGTCCCAACAAGTTCCGGATGGCAAACCCCGTATGACCGCTACGTCTCGGCACGCTGATCTGGTTCAGGAGCTTAGAGTTCATGTCTCTAGGATGTGAGTATGATATGGTACTTCTCACACCCCGAGCCCCACCGACCGATGACGACGTCACGCACCCACAGCCCAGGCATAGGCGGCACCCGGGCGGCCGCTCTCGTCATGCTCGCCAGGCACAACGCGAGCAGGGCCACGCCGACACCACGCGAACCCAGGGCGACACGCCGCGCCCCACCGGTATCCCACGCCCAGCTGTTGGCACAAGGTCCCTGGTTGGGGACCTGTCTAGCCTGAGCCTAGACAAGGGAAAGACGCCGGTGGCATGCGGCAACGCCCCGTCATCAAGCTCTGCCCCGCCACCGCCTGAGGAGCCAGCTCCGGCGAAGCAGAACCCGGCGATGGCACCATCTCGGTACCCCTTTGGGTTGAGAAATGCCGCCGCCTCCTATGCTTATGCCTACGCTTCTACTCATGCGGAGCCCTCAGGACACCACCAACGTTTCGCCCTCGACTTCGGTACCGCGACTTCGACTCACTCCCACGCCGACTCCTCGGAGGAGGACGAGGCATGGGCCAGAGTGGATTCCTTCAGACTTCACGACCCTGAAGCCATGCGTTGCTTCCTGGCCACGAGTGACTATTGCTTCGGCTACTTCGACTCTGACGGCGAAGGTGCTTACGATCCCACTCGTGAGTGCTTCCATGTCGCACTCAGGATGCCGAGCACGGGCGATGAGGACGAGGGGGTAGGCAGCCGTACTCCGCTTCACCAGGGAATGGCGATGCCACGCCCTCACGCATTGTCCCACCAGCAGCGCGGAACGAGAACCTTGCCCTCGGACAACTTTGACGCCTGGACCTGGAGCAGCTCCGTGAGCTTCAGGCCAAGGTCGAGCAAGATCGACTCCTTCTGCAACAGCTCCGAGACACTCTCGAGCAGGAGCAGCAGGGTCGCGGTAACGGTGGAGGAGCCCAACGGCGGGCCCACGACGTCCACCACCGCATCAACGACGACGAAGGGGGCGAGCATCCCCCAATCTTCAATCGCGCTAGCTAGAATGTCGCGGCTGCAGTGATGCTAGTCCGCACGATGCCCGAGCCCTCTACCATTGAGGGGCGACGGGTCCACGGCGAGCTCCGGGATCTCCTAGAGACCGCCACGGTGTAGCAGGCCGAGAGTTTCGCCTCCCGACGGCGCGGAGCCGCCTCAGACCTCCCCTCGGCACCGCATCGGTAGGATAGGGAGGCCTCGGTTCGTCCCGAGCTCGCTCGGGCACCGACAATCAACAGGGCCCCCTTGCTACATGACCACCTCGACAACTGACGCGAGGCACGGGACAACCATGAGGTGGTCAGCAGGCGACGATGCCACGACAATGAGGGGCCCGTCCGCGGCTACCATCCACACCGAGGCGGCCGCTACGATAGTGGGGAGGACCGCAGCCCCTCTCCTGAACCGCCTAGCCCCCGAGTTTTTAGCAGGGCCATTCACGGCGCTCAGTTTCTAGCCCAGTTCCGCCAACCGGCCAACCTCATGAAATACAGTGGCGAAACCAACCCCGAGCTTTGGCTAGCCGATTAACGCCTAGCTTGTTAGCTAGGCGGCGCGGACGATGACCTGCTCATCATCCACAACCTCCCCTTGCTCTTGTTAGACTCGGCACGAGCCTGGCTCGAACACCTTCCTCCCTCACAAATCCACGACTGGCACGACTTGGTTAGGATCTTCATCGGGAATTTCTAGGGCACGTATGTGTGCCCTGGAAACTCCTGGGACCTTAACAGCTGTCGCCAGAAACCGAACGAGTCTCTCCGAGACTTCATCCGGCGCTTCTCCAAATAGTGCACCGAGTTGCCCAGCGTCGGCAACTCAGAAATCGTCCAGGCTTTCCTCTCTGGCACCAACTATCGAGACTTGGTCCGAGAGTTAGGCCGAAACGTGCCGCGCTCGGCTGCCGCGCTCCTCGACATCACCACCAACTTTGCCTCGGGCAAAGAAGCGGTTGGAGCCATCTTCCTTGACAACGACGCCAAGGGGAAGCAGAGGGACGAGGCCACCGAGGCCTTGGCTCCCCGCCTCCCTAGGAAAAAGAAAAAGGGTCGCCAGGGGAAGCAGGAGATCCTCGAGGCTAATCTAGTCTTGGTCGCGGAGTGCAAGAATCCCCGGGGCCCCAGGGGCCCCGAGCTCTTTGACGACATGCTGAAGAAGCCCTGCCCTTATCACCAGGGCCCGGTGAGGCACACCTTCGAGGATTGCACCATGCTCCGGCGTTATTACGCTAAGCTCGGGCTCCCCGACGACGATGCCAAGAAGAGGGTCACCGGCAACCGGGACGATGACAAGGACAAAGGGTTCCCCGAGGTACACAACGCCTTCATGATCTTTGGCGGACCTTCGGCGTGCCTTACGGCACGCCAGCGAAAGAGGGAACACCGAGAGGTCTTCTTAGTTAAGGTGGCCACTCCCCGATACCTCGACTGGTCTCGGGAGGCGATCACCTTTGATCGGGATGACCACCCCGACCATGTCCCGAATCCTGGGCAGTACCCACTCGTTGTCGACCCGATCATCGGCAACACCCGACTCACCAAGGTGTTGATGGACGGAGGCAGCGGCCTCAACATCCTCTACGCCAACACCCTGGAGCTCTTAGAGATCGACCGGTCACGGCTCCGGGGTGACACCGTGCCTTTCCACGACATCGTGCCAGGGAAACGCACACGACCCCTCAGGCGCATCGACCTTCCCGTTTGCTTCGGCACCCCCTCCAACTACCGCAAGGAGGTCTTTACCTTCGAGGTGGTTGGGTTCAAAGGAACCTACCATGCCATCCTAGGTGGCCGTGCTACGCCAAGTTCATGGCAGTCCCCAACTACACCTACCTCAAGCTCAAGATGCCGGGTCCCAACGGCGTCATCACGATTGAGTCCACGTACAAACATGCATACGACTGCGACGTCGAGTGCATCAAGTACGCTGAGGCTCTCGTGGAGGCCGAGACCCTCATCGTCGACCTTGACCGACTCGGCAGCCAGCTGCCTGAGCCTAAGCATCGAGCCGGGACTTTCGAGCCCACGGAGGCCATCAAACTCGTCCTAGTCGACCTCGCCTACCCCGACGACCGAGCACTGAGGATCAGCGCCACTCTCGACATCAAATAGGAAGCCATGCTCGTCGACTTTCTCCACGCGAATGCCGATATGTTCGCATGGAGTCCCTCGGACATGCCAGGCATACCGAGGGAGGTCGCCGAGCACACCTTGGACATCTGGGCCGGCTCCAGGCCGGTGAAGCAGCGCCTACGCTGATTCGACGAGGAAAAACGCAGGACCATCGGCGAGGAGGTGCAGAAGCTCTTGGTGGCCGGATTCATCAAGGAAGTATCCCATCCAGAGTGGTTGGCTAACCCCGTGTTGGTCAAGAAGAAAAATGGGAAGTGGAGGATGTGTGTAGCCTACACCGGTTTGAATAAAGCCTATCCGAAAGTCCCCTTCCCATTACCTCGAATCGATCAAATTGTTGACTTCACTGCGGGATGCGAGACCCTATCTTTCCTTGATGCGTATTCCGGTTACCATCAAATCAAGATGAAAGAGTCCGACCAGCTTGTGACTTCTTTTATCACACCATTCGGCATGTACTGCTATGTGACAATGCCTTTCGGCCTCAGAAACGCAGGGGCCACGTACCAGCGGTGCATGACCCAGGTCTTTGGCGAGCACATCGGGCGAACCGTCGAGGCCTATGTGGATGACATCGTGGTCAAGACCAGAATGGCCGGGGATCTCATCGATGACCTGGAGATAGCCTTCAAATGCCTTAGAGAGAAGGGCATCAAGATCAACCCCGAGAAGTGTGTGTTTGGGGTCCACCGAGGCATGCTCTTGGGATTTATAATCTCGGAACGCGGCATCGAGGCCAACCCAGAGAAGGTCTCGGCCGTAACCAGCATGGGACTGATCCAAGACCTCAAGGGAGTGCAGAGGGTCATGGGATGCCTTGCGGCCCTGAGCCGCTTCATCTCACGCCTTGGCGAAAAGGGCTTGCCTCTATACTGCCTCTTGAGAAAATCTGAACGCTTTTCTTGGACCCCCGAGGCCGAAGAAGCCATCGCCAAGCTCAAGGCACTGCTCACCAATCCTCCTATCCTGGTACTGCCAGCCAGGGACGAGGCCCTCTTACTCTATGTCGCCGCAACAACCCAAGTGGTCAACACGGCCGTGGTAGTGGAGAGGCAGGAAGAGGGGCACGCTCTACCCATCCAACGACCTGTTTACTTCATCAGCGAAGTGCTCTCCGAGACCAAAATACGCTACCCCCACATCCAGAAGCTGGTCTACACCGTAGTCCTGGCCTGGCGCAAGCTGCGTCACTACTTCGAGTCCCACCTAGTGACCGTGGTATCGTCTTTCCCCTTGGGAGAGATAATCCATAACCGGGAGGCCTCAGGTAGGATAGCCAAGTGGGCCGTCGAGCTTATGGGGGAAGCCTTGACTTTTGCACCTCAGAAAGCGATTAAGTCTCAGGTCTTGGCCGATTTTGTGGCTGAGTGGACCGACACCCAACTTCCACCTGCTCAAATTTAGCCGGAGTGCTGGACCATGTACTTCGATGGGTCCCTGATGAAGACCGGGGCAGACGTGGGTCTACTCTTCATCTCGCCCCTCGGAGTACACATGCGCTACATGGTTCGGCTCCACTTTGCCGCCTCCAACAACGCAGCCAAGTACGAAGCCCTCGTCAACGGCTTGCAAATTGCCATCGAACTTGGGGTACGGCGTCTCAACGTCCGGGGCGACTCACAGCTCATCGTCGATCAAGTCATGAAGAAGTCAAACTGCCTCGACCCCAAAATGGAGGCGTACTGCAAGTTGGTACGTCGCCTAGAAGACAGGTTTGACGGTCTTGAACTCAACCACATCACGCGGAAATACAACGAGACCGCGGACGAACTGGCAAAGATAGCGTCGGCACGGGCTCCGGTCCCCCCAAACATCTTTGCCAGAGACCTCCACAAGCCTTCCATCGACTGCACCTCGGCAGCGGAAGAGGGCCCACCGGCCGAACCCATCGCAGGGCTCGACGCCCCCTCTGCCGCCGAGACTCCTTCAGCCGAGCCCGAGGTCATAGAAGTCAACACGGAGCCTCCCTAGACTGACTAGGACACGGACTGGTGAGTCCCATTCCTTGATTGGCTCGCTCGTGGAGAGCTTCCTACTGACAAGACCAAAGCCCGGCGGCTTGCGCGACAAGCCAAAACTTACGTCCTCTGCAACGGTGAGTTATACCGACGAAGTCCATCTGGCGTCCTCCAACGATGCATCACCACCGAGGCAGGCCAGGCCCTACTTTGGGACTTGCACGCGGGGGCTTGCGGGCACCATGCAGCGCCTTGGACGCTCGTCGGAAACGCCTTTCGCCAAGGGTTCTACTGGCCGACGGTGGTTGCTGATGCCACCAAGTTAGTACGCTCCTACGAGGGATGCTAGTACTACGCATGGCAGACACACCTCCCAGCCCAGGCCCTCCAAACCATCCCCATTACATGGTCGTTTGCCGTGTGGGGGCTCGACATGGTCGGGCCTCTGCAGAAGGCCCCCGAGGGCTACACCCATCTACTGGTAGCAATCGATAAGTTCTCCAAGTGGATCGAGGCTCGCCCGATCAATCAAATTAAATCTGAGCAAGCGGTGCTGTTCTTCACGGACATCATCCACAGGTTCGGGGTTCCAAACACCATCATCACTGACAACGGGACACAGTTCACTGGCCAAAAATTCTTGACATTCTGCGACGACCACCACATCCGTGTGGCCTGGTCGGCCGTAGGACACCAAGGACAAACGACCAAGTAGAACATGCTAACGGCATTATCCTACAAGGCCTCAAGCCAAGAATTTACAACCGGTTGAAGAAATTTAGCAAGAAATGGCTTGCCGAACTCCCGTCGGTCATCTGGAGCCTGAGGAACACTCCAAGCCGAGCCACAGGGTTCACACCTTTCTTCCTAGTCTATGGAGCTAAGGCTATCCTCCCCACTGACTTGGAATATGGTTCCCCTAGGCTACAGGCCTACAACGAGCAAAGCAACCGCACCACCCGCGAAGATGCCCTCGACCAACTGGAGGAAGCCAGAGATGTGGCGCAACTACATTCAGCCAAGTACCAGCAAGCCCTACGACGCTATCAGGCCCGGCGCATTCGAAGCCGAGACCTGAAGGTAGGCGACCTAGTGTTGAGGCTAAGGCAGAGCAACAAGGGCCGCCACAAGCTGACCCCGCCATGGGAAGGACCATACATCGTCGCCCAAGTGCTGAAGCCCGGGACCTACAAGCTAGCCAACGAGAAGGGCGAAATCCTCACCAACGCTTGGAACATAGAACAGCTACGTCGCTTTTACCCTTAAATTTCCAAGCATTGTATACATCGTTTCTCGAAATACAATTAAGAAGCGTTCTTCAGTTGTTCTAATTCCTCGAGAAACCTCCCGAGCCCCATCACGGGCCTCGGCAGTGCGATAACATCACAAGGGAGACATGGCTCTGCTTCTGCAGAACCAAGCCTCCCTCAGGGGCTAGATGGGGGACTCCCCCCTAAGTCCCACGCACCATTTTTTAGTCGTTTTTCAAAAAAATTCCTATGCCAAACTTTCTAGCACGCTCTGATGAATCAGTTGTGAAAAACCCATGGACCAAAAGTCTGTCTTAGGGCCAGAAGGCCGGTAGAGTCATGAGATGGCCTACGCCTCCGGGCTATGGCACTCCCTCACCACCTTTCACCCAAGGGGTGGCTTAGGTTCCAAAGAGGTTTTTTTGCAAAAGACATCTGATCAGAGACAACAGAGGGCAGAGGCTCGGAAATACAAGAAAAACGATTAAGAAGCACAAGTACTTTAAAAAAGGCCTCGATGGCCACAAGCGTTACGATACAAAGTTAATCCCTATTCTATTTACATGGCCTCTTAGGCCCAGGTCAAGGCTCAGGGCCTCCAGCGTCGGCGGACGGCGGGGGAGGGACCACCTCCTCTTCGAACAGCTTGGCCAGCGCCGTGCCAGGGCCCTCCGCCGCCTCTATTAGCTTCGCGACCGCCTCGTCGGCCTCCTCGTCATCGTCGGGCAGGACATAGCCATCGCTGATGGCCTGGAGGTCAACGCTGATGTAGTGCGAGGCGATGATGGCCAGTGCGCGCTTGACACCCGTGTGCAGTGCTCCTCGGAGCCGCTCGCGCACTTGGCCGCTCAACGCGATCAGACGACTCCCAAGGGAGCTGCCTGACTGAACCCCCTTGACCTCCAGGGCCTCACAGGTGGTACGGGCGGCACCTTTCAATGCGTCGTGCTCCCCGATCTCGGTCTCGAGCACCGCCTACACCGCGACAGAAGCCTCGGCTGCCCGGGTGACCTCCGCCTCCAACTCTGCACCATAGGAAACGGAATGGGGTTGAGTGCAAAGGAAATCAAGCCAAATAGGGACAGAAACCTACGGGACTCACCCTTGGCCTTCTACTCCCAGCGACGGGCCTCGACCCGAGAGGCCTCGGCTTTCTCCTTCTAGCGTTGGGCCTCGACCCGAGAAGCCTCGGCCTTCTCCTTCAGGCGTTGGGCCTCGACCCAAGTAGCCTCGGCTGCCCTGGAAGCCTCGTTCCCCAGCTCTGCATCACACCAGGGAGTTAGGGGCCGAATACAAGGAAAACAAACTAAATAAAGGGAACAAGACTCACCCTCGGCCTTCCCCCTCCAGACCACAGCCTTGGTCCGGGAGGCCTCAGCCACCTTAAGGGCCTCATCCAAGGCGCCTTTCATCAGCTGGTGCGCACTCTGCTCCACCCCTAGCTGCCCAGCAAGGACCTTGTCCAAGGCCGTGGCTTCTTCAGCCCAGGACCTGAAGGCATCCCGATCACCGGCCATGCGGGTCAGCTCCTCCTCCAACTCCTTGACCCGCGCCGCCAGAGGGGCGACCTGCTCCTAGGCCGTGGCTGCCTCGACCTTCGCATCGGCACAACGAAGGTGGAGGTCCTCCACCTCTGCGCTCCGCGCCAACAGGAGCTCGTTGGCGCCGGCAAGAAGGCCCTTCTGCCGCTGAAGCTGGTCCCAGACGTCCCTCTCCCACCGGAGAAAGACCGACTTCCCAAGGGACCGGGTCTCGAGCTCCTGGGCGAGCAGAAAAGGGGTCATTAACTACAAGAAAACTCAGAAAAAGACGACACCGCATGAGAAAAGAAAGCGCGAACCTAGGCAAATCCGGGCAGATCGTCGGCCACCACGGACAGCGCCGTCCGCAGTGACCGCTCCGCTAGCTGGCGGTATTGCTCGAAGGTGTCCCAGCGCCCGCCCTTGGCCGTGTCCTCGAGGGCAAACAAAGGCTCCACCTTAGGGTAGTCCCGGCTCTACCACAGGACACGTGGGTGATCCCACCAGTGGGGCTCGGGTCATACCCGCGCGAGGGCTGAGCTTCCCTCGCCCAGGGTCGGAACCGGCTGTTCCACGGTGCCAACCACCTCGGCGTCGACCACCTCTTGCGCCCGAGAAGTATCGTCAGAGGAGATCGGATGGACCTCCACCTCCTGGGCGCTCTCCCGCAACGACGGTGGACCTTGAACCAAGGGTGCCACCGAGGCCTCCGCCGCCTTCATCTCCACTTCTTGGGCCGACAGCCTCGCCGCAATCACGTCGGCCTCGGTGGTTCCGGGGGCTCCAGCCTCCACCATCGTGGCCTTGGTGGTCGCGGGGGCTCCGGCCCCGCCGCTGTAGCCTCGGTGGTCCTGGGCGCCTCGACCTCCGTCGCCTCGGCCTCGGAGACCCTAGGGGCCCCGATCTCGGTGGCCTTGGCAACCGAGGGCACCTTGGCCCCATCCGACTCACGGGCCTCGCCCTCGCGGGGCGAAGGCGCTCCCTCCCCTGTCTGTGTCGGGGCCGCCTTGGCAGCCCCTCCTTGGGTGGCCAGCTCCTTTGGGTCAGCCCTCGCCGACGCCGTGCCATATTGTAGGGCGGCTTGCGCCTCTGCCACCCAGTGGGCGATGGAGCTGGGGTTCACCTTGAGCGCCTTAAGGGGCGCCAAGGTAGGCACCTTCGCAGGTCGCTTCCGGCTAAGGACAAAACACTTACAGGGTCAGCACGAGACAAAAGAACGAACAGAAAATGCTGCGGCTCCACCAAAAATACGCTTACCTCGAGCGGGGCTGCAACTGCTTCGACACAGCGACCATCGTCTGCAAAGGCGGTGGCGGCGGCAGAGGCACGACCTCTGTATCCATCGGCGCCGGCCGGTCCTCGACGGACCCCGACGCCCCCTCGGTCCTCTGCGGGGGCAATTGCATCGCCCCCGCCGCCACCTGCTCCACCGCTGCCATCGAGCCCACCGGGCTGATGGCACACTTTTCCAGCGCCCGCGCCTCGGGCGTGTCGGCCTCGGCCTCGAGGCGGGCGATTGCCAACCCCGGGGCGGCTCCTCCTCCTCCCCCTAGGAGCGTCGGGCTGCTTGCTGACACCCCGGGCACCATCTCCCCGATGTCAGGGAGATGGTCCAGGGGACCCCACCCCATCTCACCCTCGTCATCTCCGTCCGAGGCATCCATCAATAGCGACGGCGACGGGGACTCCTCCAATGGGAGACCGTCCTTCCTTTGTTGCCGGTGGCGCTTATCCAGTTCCTTGCATGCAAGGATCTTCTTCGTGTGCTTTGCCACCTTGGTGTCCTTCCGCCTTTTCTGCACCTTGGCGTGCGCCCGGTTGACTGCCCGCCGCCTCGCGTCCTCGGGAATGGGCGGCGGGGAGGCTCGCACGTCCCTCATCCCCTGCAGGAACGGCGAACATGGATAAGGGAACAAGAAACAATGAGAAACGGGGAGGCCTCGGGGGCTGCAGCGGCACATGACTTACCTGCAAGAGGAACCCCCACGACGAGCGCATCGCGAAGGGGGTCAGGCCACCGCCCCTCAGCTTCGCCTCCACCGTCTCCCTCACCCGCACGAAGAATTTCCTCGTCGGAAAGGGCGGAGGCAGACATCCGGATGCCCTCGATTGGCTCATCTGGCCTCATCTCGAACAGGCACCGCCGCCGAGCCATCAGTGGCAGCACCCTCCAGCGATGGAAGGCGGCCACGACCACAGCCGCAGTAAGGCCATGGTCTCGTAGCCTCTCCAGCCCCTCTAGGAGCGGCTACAGCTTGGGCTGATCCTTCCTCAGGATGCCATACTTCCACCTCTCCGAGCAGCTCCCCACGATCTGCCCGGTGTAGGGGGGAAGTCCACCGTCGTCATCACGAAGATAGAACTAGCTCGTGTACCATCGGTGATTGGTTGAAGCGAGCTGGGCCGGTATGTAGAGGTGCTGACGGTCCTGGCGCACTTGGAGAGTGCAGCCACCGGCCCTCACCACCTTCCTCGTGCCCGACATACCCGTCGGCTTGGTGGTGTGCCCCGCCCAGAAGAGGTGGAGCCACAGCTCCCAATGAGGAGCAATCCCCAGATACCCCTCGTAGACAGCAACGAAGATGGCCGCCTGCGCGATGGAATTGGGGTTGAAGTTGTGGAGCTCCACGCCGTAGTAGTGCAGGAGCGCCCGCATGAACCGGTCCGCTGGAAGGCCGAGGCCGCGCTAGTGAAAAGACATGAAGCTCACGACGTAACCATCGCGAGGCCTCAGCTCCGGCTCGCCCGATGGAGCGATCCACTCTGGCCTATTGGGGTCGGTAACCGGACGAAGAAGCCCGCCGTCAACGAGCGACTGAAGCATCTCCACGGTGACGTCGGATGGACCCCAAGGGTCCGCCTCGATGACAACAATGTCGCCGGCCATGAGTGCGGTGGAGGGTTCAACTACGGCGGTGAGTCCCTCTCTCCCTCTCTCTCTCCACCTCGCCTCTCTCCCTTCTTCCTCCCGGGGCTCTCTGCTCTAGCAACGGCTCAAAGGCGGCAAAGCTAATGCAGGCAAGGTAAGGAGGGGAGGAGCGAGGCTCATTGCGTATTTATGCAGGATGAAGGCAAAATGGACGGGCGACGAAATCGGGGAAGTTTCCCTTAGATCCGGCGCGGTTAATCCCGATTTGATTTTACCGCCCACGTGCCCACCTTTTCCTCATTAATCGTGGGAACAATTACGTCCCATCCGCTGACACCACGTCGCGTCCAACCACTGCAACAGCAGGCGTCGTTCCACCTCCCTGAGAAAATCGCCTCAAAAGGCGCGCCAGCCGATGGAGGAGATATCCCCCCACCCTATTCCTTTCAGATGAAGGAACTAGGCGCCGAGCCCATTACGGTCTAGGGGTTCGAAGGCTGGGCCCCTAAGGGTTTCGACAGCCTTCCCAGGGCAACAGAGTCAGGGACGACCGCGGGCGAGCCCACACGGGGCTGAGGCCCAAGCAAGCAAAACGCTTGGGACGCCCTAAGTCATGTCCGAGACCAGCAGGGAGGTCTCCAAATGGGATCCCACCGTAGGGAGGCACCGAGCCACCGGGGCCCAGCGAACGGCCCCAGCACCCACTAGAGAAACCCTCTGGTACTCTTGGAGTGTGTCTTTGGACCACTAGCCGACCCCTAGCGAACGAGGCACGGGCCTCCACTCGGACTCACCCGATAACAGCTCACCGGAAGTGCCACCGCTTGCGCCCATCGAGGGTAGCTTGGCATATTCCACCCCTCCTTCTGAATGAAAAGGAAGCGCGAGGGTCGTGCGAAAAGCCAGGGGAACCCCCGATGGCCCTCTTGCTCCATGCAGAGGCTAAGGGGCTCTTCCTGCAACCTTACCGAGACTCAGCGACCTAGGCTCGCATTCGAGGGGGCTCAGCAAAACAACCCCTCCTTCTGAGCGAAAAGGACGCGCGAGGGTCATTCAAAAAGCCAGGGGAACTCCTGACGGCCCTCTTGCTCCGTGTAGAGGCTAGGGAGCTCTTCCTGTAGATATGCCAAGACCCCGCGACCTAGGCTCGCACATGAGGGGGGCTCAGCAAACAAACCCTCATGAGCAAGGGGCGTACAAAAAGCCAGGGGAACTCCTGATCGCCCTCTTGCTCCGTGCAGAGGCTCGGGGGCTCTCCCTGCAATTTTGCCGAGACCCAGCGACCCAGGGTCGCACACGAGTGGGCTCGGCAAAAAACCCCTCTGTCCGAACGAAAAGGATGTGCGAGGGTCGAACAAAAAAGTCGGGGGGACCCCTAACCGCCCTCTCGCTCCGTGTGGAGGCTCGGGGGCTCCACCTGCACCCAAGACAAAGACAAGTGACCCAAGCCCGCACTTGAAAACTCGAGAAAACGCGATAAAGGGCATCGAGCCCATTACGGTCCAGGGGTTCGAAGGCTGGGCCCCTAAGGGTTTGGATAGCCGCCCCAGGGCAACAGAGTCAGGGACGACTATGGGTGAGCCCGTACGGGGCCAAGGCCCAAGCGAGCAAAACGCTTGGGATGCCCTAAGTCATGTCCGAGACCGGTAGGGAGGTCTCCGAATGGGATCCCACCGTAGGGAGGCACCGAGCCACTGGGGCCTAGCGAACGGCCCCGGCACCCACTAGAGAAACCCTCTGGTACTCTTGGAGTGCGTCTTTGAACCGCTAGCCGACCCCTAGAGAACGGGGCACGGGCCTCCACTCGGACTTACCCAATAACAGCTCACCGGAAGTGTCACCGCTTGCGCCCACCGAGGGTAGCCTGGCATATTCCACCCCTTCTTCTGAGCGAAAAGGAAGTGTGAGGGTCGCACAAAAAGTCAGGAGGACTCTTGATCGCCCTCTCGCTCTGTGCAGAGGCTCGGGGGTTCTTCCTACGATCTTGCTGAGACCCCGTGACCCGAACTCGCACTTGTGGGCTCAGCAAATACGATAACATCCCTCGGTCAACGTGAGAAAAAGACCCTGGAGGAATGAATCCACTCCCCCAGGGCCTCGGGGGCTACACCCGGTGGGTGCGCTCGTGCGCACCCACCGAAGCCTCGAAGTACGAAACACTAGTCCGCCAGGAGCTGCAGCAAGTCAAGCCTCGTCAAAACCTCAAGAAGAGCGCTCATGCTCTCCCTGAGGCTCGGGGGCTACTTTCGGGTACCATAAAATGGGGTACCCCGAACGTTTATCGAATGAATCACTTAAGCCCTATCAAAGACGAAGCCAAAAGGTAAACCATCGGTTGACCTTCGGCATTGTCCGAGCCCACTGGCTCTCCGCCTCGCACAAGGCCTCGCACGGGAGGCCTCGACGGCCTGCCAAGTCTCCGCCTCACGAGAGGCCTCGCACGGGAGGCCTCAATGAGGAACCAATTCTCCGTCTCGCCCAAGGCCCTACGCGTAAAGCCTCGAACGAGACAGCGATTCTCCGTATCGCCCAAGGCCGGCTCGGCAATAACCCATCGCTTCTGCCTCGACCGGGCTCCCCGACAGAGCGGCACGTCCCATTAATGCGTCAACCACTCCCGCAATCTTAGCCGGATGACGGCTCGGCACCGCAGAGTGGCCGACTGGACAAGAAGTCACATCAACGCCATACCGACCAGGACAGGGCGCGACTGGGATTACCGGCCACTGTGTTCTGGTGCTGTGCCCACGATCAGCGCCTGCACTACACTGTGCCACGTAACCCCCACCCCGGAGATAATGCGGCATGGGGAGTCTAGTCCGGGTCACCATAGCCTCGGAATCAGCGTACAAGACCAACTATTCCCTCCAAGCCTCGGCAATTTACATCCGGGTCTCGGCAACCTCGGGATTCACGTCTGCCGAGACCCCCGCGATGGCTCGGCCTCGGCACCAACTGAGCCTCGGCTTCTCGCGCAGTCAACACACAGTGACCCGCACGCCGACCGCCACGCCTGCTTCAAGGTAACACTGGAGCTCCCACGACGCACAGGATCGGATGTGACCGGCGCGTCGCCCTAGTACTTCAAGGACGAGACCACTCCGTCGCCCACATCGCCACAGTAACAGGCTACAGGGCTCGGACATACCGCCTCCGTTCGCACGACGCCGTGTAGCTAGCGCATGTATCACCCTTGTCCCCCCCTTCAACTATAAAAGGGAGGGACCAGGGCCGTTTCTAAGGGGGGAGACGGACGATTAGGCCTATGCCCACGCAACGAACTCACGCATGAACACACAGACGAACGCTCGAGCTTCCCCGCTGTCTGAGATCAACATATTAAGCAATCCACGCCGCCCCACGTAGAGACCTGGGACTAGCTCCCTCTCTCGCCCTGCTTATAACCCCCTACTACGAGCACTTCGGTGCAAGGAATACAAGATCGATCTCTCAAACTGGACGTAGGATGCTCATTACCCGAACCAGTATAAACCTTGTGTCTCTTTGCATCACCATCTGGGATTAGGAACACGCAGTACAAATTTACTAGTTGGTTGAGGGCCCGCCGGTCCGAAACACCGACACCTACCCCTCTAGAGTATATAAGGAGAGACAGGGGTTCCCTAGTTGTCAGATCTACATCTCATATTCAATACAATACACCAAAGACATAGGACGTAGGGTATTACGTCGATCAGACGGCCCGAACCTGTCTAAATCGCTGTCTCTACGCCTTGTGTCACCACCTGGTTCCTGATTACGCACACCTCCACCGATCAATCTACCTTCGTGGAATACCCCTCGGAGGACTGCCAAGCATCTTTTGTCGACATAGTATATTTAAGAAAATATTTTAGATCATAGGCTACCTTCTTAGTTATTACAATGGTCTATATAGTCATTTTAGCTTGCATTGTGGCACTCAAGATGTTGAATTTGTTATATCAAAGTTTTATATTAGTTCTAGTATTTTTTTTATAAATATAGATCCTAAAATTAAATTACAGATATTGATTTAATAAAATGTTTAAGTCAAGATGTATAAACTTATTTAAAATAACAACGTACGAATTTTATTGTCATGGCATATTAATATATTTAAAATAAATTGTCAGTATAATTGTTATGTAGTTTTGTTAAGGGACTATTTTCTACATTTGATAAGCTATTAAAATAGATATTTATCCTAAACATAATATGTTTACTTGCTCTACATGACAGAACATAGCGAGCTTTGAAATATATATAACATACTTTCTAATATATTATATTGGTATTTGCAATAGATTATAAAGGTTAAGGTTGATAACTTTGATACAAACTAAAAGGTATAATTTTATAAGGCAAATTTATATTATATTTTATAATGACATCAGGTCAACAATGCCACTATATAGAAAGCTGAAAGAACAAGTCCTACGAATCAATATTAGTTTTTAATCAACTTGTGAACGTCGTACAGGATATTTTTTCGTGTACGTTTTTTTTTCTTGAAGTAAAAAATTTTAGTACATTGAAGTTGTGTAAATGTATCTAACCGATCTAACATTAGTTTTTTAATCAACTTGTGAACGTGAGTACAGGATATTTTACCGTACGTTTTTTTTCTTGAAGAAATTTTTTGCGTGCGTTGAAGTTTTGTAAACGTGAAGTACAGAAGATATTTCCCGTACCTTTTTTCTCCAGAGTTTTTTTTCCCGTGAGTCGAAGTTGTTATCTTTACCGTGGAGTACATGAGATTTTATATATAATAAATTGCTAAAGTGGAGAACTTTTTAAAAAAACCAAAATAGATCTAATGGTTAACGTTAGTTGGAGTCTTTCAATTAATGGACAGATGCTACTGATTAATGTGAGAATTTCTAATATTTATCTATTCTCCTAGCATTTCTAATGAGGATTAACGTAGAGACGTCTCTGATGAGTAATAGTAAGATCCCGGCAAGGCCAGTGGGTGGAAGGGGCCAGGCCCTCCAGTTACAAAGGATTACAATTCATGACAAACAAAGCAGAAAGGAACGTTTACATATTATTAAGGGCAGTACTCCATCTTCCAGCCGTAGCTGTGTTTCTTTTGGGGAGCCGGCAGCTCCAGGCGCGCCCGGCTTCCTTGAAGGTGGCGATCAGGGGATCCACGCTGGGCTCCCGGTGTCTGAAGACCACCTGGTTACGATGCTTCCTTATCTCTAGCAATAGAGTAGGATGAGGGGATGGGCGATGCTTGAGTGCACACTGGGCGGAGTTCTTGTGAGCCAAAGTTCAGAGGTCTTGGCTATATGTCTTCAGGCGCCCAACCGATCCGGCTCCAGAAACTGGGCACAAAGCCGCAACCAGATATGATGTGATCCGCAGTCCCGTCTTCTTGCCCACAAATTTCACACCGAGCATCATCCAAGATATGTTTCCGCACCAGCGACGATCTGCTTTGTATCCGGTTCTGTGTCAGCAGCCATCCGCAGAACTTGACCCTTGACGAGGCGCAACTGGGTGTGCCACATCAGCGGACGTGGGCGGCTCCTTGGCGCTTATGAGCAGCAACTCCTCATCGTCGAGCACTCTGCTCGTAACGCCTGGGGTTGTAGCTTCCTCGACGAGGTTCTCATGGTACAGAAGCGCACCTCCTTACTTTGGTGGTATGCGTCGATGTGGCCATCCACATCGCTTGGCGAAGACGCGAACTGGACCAGGCTCGACGGGCGGGGTCCTCTGTTCTGCCGGAACAGGGGATGGCGGTGGAGTTTGTGTCACTGTAGCCAGTGACTGCTCGCCCGCGCCCATCGTGGGCAGGCTTGCAGGCCCTTCAAGGGCTGGCGTCTTTGTCAATGCAGCACCCTCTGGGCTAGCCACCTCTGGACTCGTCGTGCCTGCAACCGGCTCCTCCCGCCTCGCACCGCCACCGCTAGGTGCTCGACGACGAAAGTCCCATGACACTGCGCTAGTGACTGCGACGGTAGGCGTCCCTGCTGGACAAGGGGTATGAACGACCTCCACCTCCTGCTGCTCCCGACATCATCGGTGGCCGCTCAACAATGGCTCTTTATACCAGTTGTTGGAATCTGGCTGGCCTGCATAGTTGAGCAGCAGCTCACTCTCTCTCTCTCTCTCTCACACACACACACATACACTTGGGGCTAGGTAGAAAGTAGGAGAAGAGAGGGGGAGTACAGAACACGCACGCACAAGCACCAGCAAGTGTTGCCGCACTACTCAGGAATGCAGCTGCACTAGAGTGCTGCTGCTGCTGAACCGAACTGCACTACACTTTGATAGAGGTGGAGGCTCACTTGATAGAGGTGGAGGCTGATTGTGGTTGCTATGAGCTGCAGCTTGCTGGTGCTTCCTATCTCTTATTTATACCTGAAAGAGAGTACATAAAATAGCCCTAGTGGCTTTTTTACAACCTAAGAAAAGACCTTGACTTGCAATCAAGTATTTTGCTGCTATTCAGCCTACTGGATCTTCTTGTGCTCTTGCAAGGAAATTACACTACAATTGCTTGCAAGCTTCAATGCAAGGCCATCAGTAGATTGAACAACAAGGACTACATATTGTCTAACCTTCTATCCCAGCAGAACAAATAGAACAAGTAGCAGATTATCTTACAGCTATTGCAAAACGGTTGCTAACACATAGCCTTAGAAGGCATCTGTTAACCAAATTTTGTGTAACACCATACATTCAAATTTTGCTTCGAGGTTAGCCCTGCATATGTATAGTATTCCTCATATATTTTGATCCTAACTTCATGTAAAAGTGTTAATTTGAATGTGGTGCATTTGTAATGACATCGTACCTATTTAGACAACCCAAATATATACCACTATTCATCTCTCCATACTAGAACATTTGTGTGACACATGCCAAGACTAGAGCACTAATAGTCTACATACACAGTATGTTTGCTAGCTGTTCATCTTTTAATTGGTTCTAAGATTGTCTGGAACTTGTAGTACCGTCATATACTCCAATTTGTCATGAATATATTTGGCTGGCATAATGTTCATCTAATGAAGCATATATTAACTCATCTAATGAAGCATATATTAACCGTGTATAGGATTGTGGTCGGTTGTCACCAAGGAATAGTGTCGGTGTTTCGAATAAACACCAATGAGTAAATTTCTAATATTGCGTGTCTGGTCCGGATGGTGTACTAGGAGGACACGAGGTTTATACTGGTTCGAGCAGAATGTCCCTACGTCCAGTTCGTTGCTGCTGCTCGTGTTACTAGCACTGAAAGGTTCATAATAGGGGGTTACAAACTAGCGAGAGAGGGAGGAGCTCCTAAGTCTCCGTGGTTCGATTGCTCCATGTTTCTACTGCTCGATCTATTGGTTGATTGATCTCCGTCCTCTGAATGGTGACCTGCCTCCCCTTTTATAGACCAAGGGGAGAGAACAGGATACCAGAGACCGAGAGAAGGGAAGAGGGAAAAAGAAAAAGAAATTAAGGCTCCCAGGGGTGTGCCGTCCTCCTCTTCATGTGGGTCCTGCTGACCCTGTAGATCGTGGTGGCAGCGACGTCGCACCGAGGTCCTATTGGCCGCTGCAGCACATGTGCGGGTGTCGTGCGCCGCTCTTGTCTTTCATCCCATCCGAGCGGACGGAATGGTCAAAGGGTCTCCTGACAGAGGCCATACGGGGGGCTGGCGGTACAGTGCTAGTCAACTAACGTTGGACGGTGGTCAGGCAGGGAGTTGGCAGCATGGTGCTGGCCTGTTGATGCGGTGGGTGACGTGAGTCTCCTTGCATGGCCTGATGTGACCGCCAGTCGCATCAGGACGCGCCCGAGACATGCTCCCGGACGTGCGCCTCCAAGCCGTAGTGGTTGAAGCGGTTCTGGTCCCACCCTAGGGCTATTGCTTTTGTCCGGTAGCAAATCCGACCCCCAGGGAACGGGTGAGACAAAAATCTCGCCCTAGGGGCCAGGCGAGGTGGAGTCCAACCCTTGGGGGTTGGATGAGGTGGAGCCCTCCCCATGGGATCAGGCGAGTCGGAGCCCGCGCCCTAGGGTCAGAGGAGTCGGAGCCCACGCCCTGGGGTCAGACGAGGCGGAAACCTTATCCTCGGAGTCAGAGCCCACGCCTTGGGGTCGGACAAGGCGGAAACCTCGTCCTTGGAGTCAGAGCCCACGCCTTGGGGTCAGACGAGGCGGAAACCTCATCCTCGGAGTCGGATGAGGCATGGCCCAGCCCCTGGGGTCGGACGAGATCGTAGTTATGTCCTTAACCATTGGATTAGTCAACATGACACTCATTAATCCTTTGGCTCGGATACCTGGATATAGATATCCGACAGTAGCCCCCGAGCCTTTGGAGGAGTAAGACACTCCTGCAAAGGCTTTTTGCGATCCGTCATTTGAGGGCGCATGGGAGTACCGTTCATTATTGTTGCTTTGCAGTCTGTCCGTGGTTTCCGCAACCGGAGGTGACTCATCATTTGTTTGTGACCGCATGTTCGGTCTCTTTGTGATGCCGAGCCCCTGCGCGTAGCAGGGGTCCGGTCGGGGGGTCGGTTCATCTTGTGATAGGCACGTGCTCGTCCCTCAAGGCAGCAATGCGACTAATCATTTGTTTGTGACCACATGTTCGGTCACAGGGAAGATTTGGATAGGCACGTGCTCGTCCCTCAAGGCAGCGATGCGACTGATGCGACATGGAATAGTGAGGACACGACCCCGAAGGAAATGGATCTAGCAAGGCGTGGGCCATGTTAATTTAGGCAGATGGTTCACCCCTCGCCCGTTTCGCCCTTACCTTATAAACGGAGGCGTTTCTCCCCAACCTTCGTACACACAGCCGCATCCTTGCCCCTCCAGTTTTTCTGCCTTTCGCTCTCGAGTTCTGGCCTTTGCTCCCTATTTCTGCTCCGCCGCTGCCAGCGAAGTTCTCGCTCTCTAGCCCTATGACACCACCGAGTCTTCTGCATTGCCATCCCTGTTCCTCGATGGAGCCATGGCTTCGCTCCGATGTTCTCCACGCGCGCATGGAGGGTCTAGTTAAGAAGGGCCTTCCTCGCGCAAGGACCACGGCAATGGAGTGGATCGTGCCCGGTGGTGAGGATGCGTTGTCGCCGCCTGACGGCTACGTCATCTCCTTTGTCCCCTTCCATGAGCGTGGGCTCATGACTCCTCACCGATTCCTCTGAGGGCTGCTGCACTACTACGGGCTCAAGCTGAAGCATTTGAATCCCAATGGGATTCAATACATCTCGGCCTTCATCGCACTGTGCAAGGGATATCTGGGGATCGAGCCCCACTTCGAGCTATGGAAGTACTTCTTCGCCGTCAAGCTGCAAAAGAAGGAGAGGAAGAAGTCATACCTAGCGGTGCCAATGGGATGTGCGAGCATCCATCTTTGAGGCAACTGGCCATCGGAGTATATGTACATCCCGCTGTCGAAGTCCAACAAGGGGTGGCATAAGCTCTGGTTCTACCTGAGGAACGACGATGCTGCCCCCTGTCGATCTTCACCGGCTGCCTGATCGAAGAAGCACCGGACGCATGGAGGTACGGGCCCATCGTGAAGGAGTAGAAGAGGCTCGGCGACCTTCTCAAAGCCATCATGACTCTAAAGGGCCACGTTCTTTGGGGGACTGGCATCATCGGAGCATACCACGTTAGGAGGCTAGCACCACTGATGGTGTGCGCCCTTCCGATGTACAAGATGATGCTGGATTCCATGCCTGAAGGGATGGTGATGGTCACTGGTGAGGCCCTCAGCGTTGGCGAAAAGGCACAACGGATCAAGGAGGTGATGGAGTGACCGATGGATCTATCGGTGGATCTTGCCCTTGTGTACCCGATCTCGGGGCACCCCGCGTTGCGACCGGACGTGGGTTTTGTCGAACTGGTAAGCCTTCTTCGAGTTTCTTTCCTTGGCCGACCCTCCTCTGTTCTTAGATTTTAAGCACCGGGATTTCCAACCTGGCCTCTTCGCCCATGAGTTCGTCCTACCACTACTAGAGGATGTAGCTAGGAGGGCGGCGAACCACGCCATGACTGAGGCGGTGAAGGCGAAGAAGGAGCGGAAGAAGGTGAAGAAGGAGCGAGCGAAGCTATAGCATGGAAAGCGCCAGCAAGGCTTATAGGAGAGTGACGGCGATGAGGAGGAGGAAGAGGAGGAAGAGGTGGAGGATGAGTCTGACCTCAACATCCCATGGGGTGCGCTTGCGCGCGAGGATGAGCAGTCCAACGCGGGGCCAACCAACCTGACCCTGATTCCGCAACACGCCCCTATGCAAACCGAAGAGGATGCGCCTCCAAGATCGACGGGGGAGGACGCACCCCTAAGGTCGACGGAGCAAGTCCGCCCTGCTCCGACCGACCCCGCCGGGGTGACCACGATTCCGCAGCAAGCCCCGGCACAAACTGGAGAGGATGCGCCTCCATGATCGGCGGGGGAGGACGCGCCCCCGAGGTCGGTGGAGCAAGTCCGCCCTGCTTTGATCGACCCCACTGGCGGATCAAAGCAGTCGATTGACGATGTGGTAGAGTTGGAGTTGAGCGACCAGCCCCCGAAACGTTCTCAGATAATGGCGTCGAGGTGAGTTATCGACTTCTTCACCCTTTCGTTGCGTTCTCGGATTTCATCATGTGAATTTGGTGCTTGTCGTAGGACCAGCCCCAGCAACTTCCTGATCTTGGCGCCGTAGAAGATACTATCGCGTCGGCCAATTCCCCAGGAGCCGACTGGTGTGGTGCTGGGGGGGCGCCGTGATGGCACCAAGGCAGACACGGTGCTGCCTGAGGAAGCAGGGAAGGCAGAGGCACCGATTGACCCACCCGAGGAGGGTAGACGGGAGGAGGCATGACCGAGGCATCCCCTGCAAATGCGGCGATGGCTCAAACTTTGGAGCCCGAGCTGCCAGCCTCCTTTGCCATCGGAGGGTCTGCTCCCGAGGGAGCACCGGTGACGGAGGAGGTACCATTGGCTCCCGTTGGGTCAACGCCGACGGTTGTGACGGCCAACCCCCCGGCTGGGGCTAGCCCCTCCCTCTCCCATGTCCGACCGGGCGATGATCCGCTCGTGTGGGGAGGAAACCGGCTCCATTGGGTCAGGCGGCTGGACCGGAGCAACTCGGTGTTCACCCTCAATGACTCAGCGGAGGTGAAGGACCGGACGAGCGTGCACCTGGGACTTGAGTCCGTAGTCCGCTCTCTGACCGACGCGTTGTAATACCCTAAAATTTGCCTCTTTTGAAAATGGGTTTAAAATGATTTATTTCTGAATTTTGTGCTCAAGAAATATAGGAAAATAGAAAATTTTCATTAAATTAAAAATTCATCATAAGGTTTTGCAACATGTTCGTGCATACATGCCCTTGCATTTGGTTTATTTGGTTGAGTGGTTTTGATTGAAAATCCTAAATGGTTTAAATTTCTTTTGCAAATAAAATTAAAAGTGGCTTTGAAATAAAAGAAAAGAGAATTAGAAATAAAAGAATTTAAAAAGGTTGTAAAATTTATTTTTGAGAACTTACCAAAATTTCTCATTTTTATTGAAAAATAAATTGGGAGTAATGTTTGAGTTTGCATAGGATCATATTTGAATTGGATTTGAACTAAGAAAAGAAATAGGAAAAAAAGAAAAATCTCTCTCTTGCTCTCTATTTTGGCCCGGCCGGCCTGCTCTTTGGCCCAGCCTGCTGCTGGTTTTTCACTTCCCACCGGCCCCGCTCCTTTGGGCCGACGGCCTAGCAGGCCTGCTCCCTCCCTCAGTTTCCTCTACGTGGCCCAGCATAGCAATCGGCCCAGCCAAAGGCCAGGCCCAGCCAGTCCTCGTGCCCTCTTCTCCTTTCTTCCAATGACAAGTGGGGCCACCTTGTCAGCAACCCATCTTCTTCCTCCAGTCGTCCCCGAATAGGACTCCGACGCCACCGTGGAGTCCGTGCTCGCCCTGCTTCTCCCTCCGTTTTGCGTGCGCCCAGCCTAGCCAGACGCCGCGCCGCGTCCCTTTCCTCCACCCCGCTGACACGCTGGACCCAGCCGTCAGGCGCTTCTTCCTCCGCGTCGTGACCCAGGCGGACACCACCGCCGCCATTGTTGTTCGTGTCCGTCCCTGCTACGCGCCCCGTGCCGTGTTTCCCACGCCTCCGCGCCCTTAAATAGTCGCCCAAGCTCAAGCCTCATCCAACCCCGTAGCAAGCGCCGCCCCTGCTCATGCCGAAGTAGCTAGCCCTAGCGCTGCCGCAAGCTTGGAGTGCCGTCGCCGCCTCGTCGAGCGCCGCTGCATCCTCTGTTGGTCCCCACTCGCTTCTTTTGTGACCGGTGAGTTCCCCACCCTCTCCTCTATCTCCTGGATCTTTCCGTTCGAAAAACCATGCTCTGTAAGCCAAGAACCAATGTCTCCGGCGAGCTCATCGCTTCACCGGCAATGGCGCCGCCGCGCCCGCTCTATTCCGTCCGGCAGCCTCCTCTCTCTCCCTCCCCGATTGGATCCCGACCGTCTAAATCTAGATCAACGGCTAGGAATAGAGCTTACCCGTTCGCATGCCATCTTTATAAAGAGCCCCTCAGTTCCTTCCAATTAGAACCCGCGGTCCAAAGCGTAATAATAGATTATGTTTTCTTCTTTCGAAAGCGTAGTTCCCTTGGTTTAGATCCAAAATACATTTTCACTTATTTACATATTTGCCACTTATTTTGTTTTAGCATGAACTTCTCCGTTTTAACTCCGATTTGATCCGTTCAAATTGCGTTAGGTTCGTAATTTCATCACCTTCGTGTCCATACCACTGTTAAGTATGTTTTCAACTTTTAAAATTCGTGATTAGATTTAATCTAATATTTTATTAAAGGAAATCTTGTTTAAACCGTATCTTCTGTGTTTTAACTCTATGTTAGCCCATTAAACTTGCGTTAGATTCATAGCAACGAGATCTACGCGTTAGTAACAGTGTTTATCTTGTCACTAATACTAAAATTTCATGGTTTGAATCATATCTTAAATAACAATTATGCAACTAGATTTTATAAATAAAATATGATTTGTTTCACTTTAGTTTTATAATTCAAATCTAAATTTGACTTAAATTATAATCTCTATAAAATATCCTATATATGTTTTTATATAATTAAATCACATGAAACTAATAGTTTTATGAGTAGATCGGTGTTTAAGGCAAGTATAGCATGGAACCATCCTTGTTACCTATTCACCTTTAATCATTTAATTCATGCTGCATGTGTCTACCTTGACTGCCACTAAGGATATCCTAGTCTTTTGTACTTGTACCTTGATACATTTGGGTTATTGCATTGGGTAGTATGATGCTAGTGCTCAATTAAAGACCATGATCTTGTAACTTGACTAATGGTATACGCAATAAACACTAAAAGATGCTTTTTAGCAACATGGAACAAGGGGGCTAGAGCATTGGGCTATTTTTATGGTGCTCTAGATTCCTCTCCCTAAGGACTTATCTATAAGTGATCAACCGGGACTTACAGTACAGCTGTGAGGGCTACATGGCTCTAGCTTTAGCTCAGTATGAGGACCTTTTCTAGCTTGTTAGAGGTTACCTTTATTGACTTAAGAATGGCTTGCCGAATCGGGTATAGTGCGGCCTCTATCCCCATGTGTATAGGTTGCGTGTCAATGTGCCATTGTGAAGAGGGGCTCTACATCTGTTTGCCGAGTGAATCTTTGAAAGGCTTCATAGTGAACCCTGCCAACCTTCCTTGGTAGTGGGTCAAGAGGCTAATCACCTCAGGCGAAAGGGTAAATCATGACTCACAGTGAAAGTGTACAACCTCTGTAGAGTGTAAAACTAGTATATCAGTCGTGCTCACGGTCACGAGCGGCGTTGGAACCCTTACGGAATAGATGATGAACACTGATGATACTGATGATAAAGATGCTCACTAATGAATATTGTTTATGCAATTCATTATTCATGATTACCTTATCATGTGTTTATATGGGCTTGTGATAAATTTGTTGCTACTCCTTTGCTAAAATTGTGGCAGTTAAAAGCTAATCGCAGTTGAACCAGTGTCAACCTTTTGAGCCTCATGAACCCCATGTTATATTTGTTGAGTATGACATGTACTTATGCTTGCTTTATTTTATATATATTTGGAAAAAATCCCGGATGGGTACCAGATTGCTAGAGTTTGGAGGAATTAGGCTTGTGATCAACCAGTCAGTTGTCCCTGTGGATTTGGAGTCTTCGCCTAAAGATCAGAGTTATTTTTCCACTGTCTATACTCTGAGGTTATATTCTTTATACTACTACGCGATGTATTTAAGCATTGTCCATTGATATTACCCTTATTTATAGCTATATGTGAGATTTGACTTCCTGGGCTCACATATGGTGTGTATCTGGTTTTGTTCTTAAAACCGGGTGCTACACGCGTTGGGGTTGTTGAAGGATGACGTTGTCCTAGCCAGCTAGGTTTGTCGTGTCTTCACGTTTTCTACTTTCGAGCCCTATTTATATAATTCTAACCTAAGTTTTTTTGTAGTCCCTTATGGTGCGTAGCCAGGAGAAGTCCCTATTCCTCCATCATGAGAGGGAGGTCTAGAGGCTTGCTACCAAGGTGTTGTGGCTACAAGAGGAGGTGGTGAGCCTCCAAACCAAGGAATGGGAAGACCATCAACATGCTGCTGAGACTGAGGACAAGCTCAAGGCTGTGGTCGCTAAGGCCGGGGAAGATGCCATGGAGCTTGGATGACTCCGCCCGGCACTCGACCTTGCTCATCAAGAGAGCACCGATGCTTGGCATGTGTTCGAAAACGAGCAGAAGTTGAAGGAAGAAGCCGAGGGCCTGGCAGCCGTCTTGGTCGAGGATGTTGGTGTGCTCCAGAGGGCGAAGACGGTCCTCAAGGAGCAAGTGAAAGGTGAGGCTCTGGTTACCTTTTTGCTTGACGTTTGCAGTCGGGTTTCTAACGCTCTTTGATGTTTGGCTTGGGTAGTCCTATAGAGGCAACTCTCCGAGGCATGGGGTCAACTCTAGTCGGAGAGCGATGACCATGACACCTTGCGTGCTGCCGTCGGGTTGGTCTTCAACGACCTTGGGGTCGCCCCGGCCATGGGGATGAGCTCGCTCGTAGCCCAAGTTACCCAGATCCTAGATCGGGCACGCGCGTTTGCAAGGGAGGCCCTGTACACCGGCGTCCATTGCACGTTCACCATCGCCCGCTCCCACTACATCAACATCGACCTATCGATGATCAGTGAGGGCTTCATGCCTGGCTATGCTGAGGCTGAGCTGGATGAATTTGAGAAGGAAGCGGCTCTCTCGGCATAGGACTTGACAGAGAAGGTTGGAGAAGAAATCCTGCCCAAGGGTGTTTAGTTAGATAGCTGAGTCCGGCATCGGTCTTTTTGTAAAGACTTTTATTATGGCCGGAAACGTTGTTTGGCCTTTCTATATAAAGTTTTTGCGATCTGACCCTTGTTTTATGTTAAGGAATTAGAAACTTAAGTTGCGAGCGACTAAGTAATGATCACACTGGTGAGCAAGCGATGCCGTAGCCGTCAGGGCATAGGCTTTTTGCATTCCGACCAGTTTTACTCATTGTTAGTTTTTGGCAACTCTTATTTCTAGGTCTTGTCATAAAAAAGAAGGGTCGGATGGGAAAATGTTTCTGAGTATATGTACTCCTATTAGCCCCCAAATGAGACCCGACCCCTTGACATTGCTGGGGCCGGTTGTCGCTAAAGATCGAGGAGAGGATAGCGAAATTAGTAGGAGAAAACGTCTCTTGTTTTCGTGCGTACCCCCTCCCTAGGATCTGAGCCATCGTCTTGTGACCACGCATTTGGTCTTTTTGTGAATCTAATTTTCCTCGAGCCCCCGCGTGCAGCAGGGGTCCGATCGAGGGTTGGCTCATCTTTGTGATCATTGTCCCATCTGCGATTTCCACAATCGGAGGGGTTGAGCTAACATCGCTTGCCTCGATGGCTCGAGTGACGTGCTTAGTGAGCTCACTGATGGGCTTGTTCGAGTGGAATTTGGATCCGTCATTTGTGACGGGGTCGGCATAGCCCTTATGTGGCATTCCACTACTCCTTAACCCGCCTCCCAGCAGATGCCCGAGCCATTCTGTGGTGTGACTCAGGTGGCCCGATGGCTTCCCTACAATGGGGATTCTGTGGGCTCGGCTCGAGGTTATGATCAAACGAGAAGGTTGAGATAACCCTGTCTGTTTTTAGGCAGGTCGAGCGAAGGCTGCTGGGGCTCATCTGCATTTTCTCTCCTGGCTCTATTCGACGCGAGCAGCCTTGAGCCCTTCATGGGCGACCTTCGAACCCTGGTCTCCCAAGTTTGGGTTGGGCGGCTCGAGCCCTCGAGCCCCGTGGGGTTCGGTAGGGGTCGGCTGAATTTCATGTGTCACCCCATCCTCGATTTCCACAACCAGAGGGGCTGAGCTAACAACACTTGCCTCGATGGCTCGAGTGTCACGCTTGGTGAGCTTACTAACGGCCACATTCGAGTGGAATCCGGGTCCCTCATCCACTGACAGGGTCGGCAGAGCCCTCATGTGGCATTCCACTGCTCCTTAACCTGCCTCCTAGCAGATGCTCGAGCCATTCGATAGGCTCGGGTGGCCCGTTGGCCTCTCCTCAATGGAGAATCTGTGGGCTTGGTTTGAGGTTAGGATCGAACGAGAAAGGTCGAGATGTTCCTGTCCGATTCTGAGCGGGGTCGAGCAAGGGGCGCTGGGGCTCATCTCAAATTTTCTCCCCTAGCTCTATTTTACAAGAGGTGGCCTCGAGCCCATTGCAGGCTGGCCTTCAAACCTTGGTTGGTCACCGCTGATATCGAATAAGACGACTACCGCTTCGTGACGCAACGCGAAGCGTTGTGATGCAGCAACTGCATATGCAATGCTTGGGTGTATGAGATGAATGTATGATGAATGGATGAATGAATGAATGAATGAATGAATGAATGGATGGATGGATGGATGGATGGATGAATGAATGAATGTTGATGCACTAGAAAAGAAAAAGTGGGGTTTGGTAAAGTTACCTTGATGATTCGAGTGACAGGTTCGGGGGGCTCTTACCAGATATATCCATGTGGGGTCCAGGTCTGTTGTTCATGATAGAGTTAGTGTAACCTACATGGGGTATTCCACTGCTCCTTACTCATCCCTCGGCCGTGGCCCGAGCCGTTCGACTAGCTACAGGCGACCTGCCAACCTCTCCTAGATGGAGATTCTGCAAGTGGGCCTCTCCAAATCCTTCTCGAGAAGGCGGAGGCTAAAGCTTGGGGTGTGGGGACAAAAACTCTAATCACACTAGTGAGCATAGGCGCCATAGCCACAAAGGCGTAGGTCTCTCGTAGTCCGACTAGGTTTTACTCAAAGTTTGTTTTCGCACACCTTGCTTCTAGTTTTTAATGTGTGAAAGGGTTGGGCGTAGAGAATGTCTACCGGACATATACGCTCTTACTAGCCCCCGAGCGAGGTCCGACCCCCTGCCGTTGCTAGGGTCGGGTGTCACTAAAGATCAGGGAGTTTGAAAGCTAAACTGATAAGAGGAAACGTGCATTTATTAAGGGTAAAAATGATGTAGCTGCTCGATGTTCTAGGCGTTGACGAAGACCTCACCGTCGATGGTTCTTAGCTTGTAAGCACCTGGTCGGAGCACCTCCGCAATGATGTATGGTCCCTCCCACGGTGGGGAGAGCTTGTGGCGATCCTTGTTGCTTTGGACGAGGCGAAGTACCAGGTCTCCAACGTTGAAGGCTCAACCCCGTACTCGACGGCCGTGGTACCAGCGTAACACTTGCTGGTACTTGGCCAAGCGAAGGAGGGCGATGTCGCATGCTTCATCCAGCTGATCCATGGCGTCCTTGAGGGACGCCTTAGCTCCCTATTTGTCGTACGCCTAGACCCTTGGTGCTCCATAGTTGAGGTCGGTTGGGAGGATAGCTTTGGAGCCATAGACCATGAAGAATGGTGTGTAGCCAGTGGCCTGGCTAAGGGTCGTCCTTAGGCTCCAAACCACCGTGGGGAGCTTTGCAACCCATCGTGCGCCAAATTTGTTCAACCGGTTGAAGATCCTAGACTTGAGGCCTTGTAGGACCATGCCATTTGCACGCTCGACCTACCTATTTGTGCAGGGGTGCGCCACGGCAGCCCAATCGACCTGGATGTGGTATTCATCGTAGAATCGGATGAACTTCTTTCTAGTGAACTGCGTACCATTGTTCGTGATGATGGAGTTTGGGACTCTAAAGCGATGGACGATGTCGAGGAAGAACAGCACGGCCTGCTCAGATTTGATCACAGAAATCGACTGAGCCTCTATCCACTTTGTAAACTTGTCCACGGTGATAAGCAAGTGGGTGTAGCCCCCGGGCGCTCTTCTGAGAGGTCCAACCAGATCGAGCCCCCAGACCACGAACGACCATGTGATGGGGATCATCTGGAGCGCTTGGGCCGGTAGGTGGGTCTACCGAGCATAGTATTGACACCCTTCGCAGGTACGCACGATATGCTTAGCATCGGCCACCACTGTCGGCCAGTAGAAGCCCTATCGAAATGCGTTTCTGACCAGGGTTTTAGGCGTGTCATGATGGCCACAAACCCCACCATGGATATCACCTAGCAACTGCTTCCCTTGTTCGATGGGGATACAGTGCTGTAGGATCTCGGTGTGGCTTCGCTTGTAGAGCTCGCCCTCAATAACGACAAAGGACTTGGCTTGATGTGCGAGCCGCCGAGCGTTTGTCTTGTCCATCAGCAGGACCTCACGGAGGAGATAGTTGAGGTAAGGCGCCCTCCAGTTGACCAGAGGGTCGGGCTCTATCGCTGGATCCTCGTCGAGCTCCATGACCTCGGGATCGGATAGAGCCGATAGCTGGTTAGCACCTGAGCCTAGTGTAGGTGGTCCGCCACCAGCTTGTTCTAGCTCCTCATAGCAGACCAAGGGCTTGTGCTGATCGCTGGCGAAGATGCCTGTCGGCATCGGCTCTCAGCTAGATGCCACTTTTGCGCGCGTCGACCGCCTCGTTGAGACGCCTCAGGATGTGATTGAGCTTGAGACCGTTGAACTTGTCCTCCAGCTAGCGGACCTCCCGGCACTATGCAACCATCTTGGCGTTGTGACAGCTTGACTCCTTCATGACTTGGTCAATGACCAGCTAGGAGTCGCCCCGAACATCAAGGCGTTGGATGTTGAGCTCGATGGCGATGCACAGACCGTTGATGAGCACCTCATACTTAGCCACATTATTGGAGGGGAAATGGATGCGAACCATGTACCTCATGGTACCCCAAGAGGTGAGACAAAGACCAGCCCCATGCCGGTGCCTTTCTTCATCAGCGATCCATTGAAGTACATCATCTAGTACTCTTGGTCGACGTCCGCTGGTAGGCATTTGGACCTCGGTCCACTCCGTAATGAAATCAGCCAGCACTTGGGACTTGATGGTCGTCTGAGAGGCATATGAAATGCCATGTCCCATCAGCTTGAGTGCCCACTTTGCAATTCTTCCCGTGGCATCCTGGTTCTAGATGACCTCGTCGAGGGGGAAGGATGTCACGACCGTCATTGGATGTGACTCGAAGTAGTGGTGCAACCTCCTTTTGGTGATGAGGACGGCATATAGGAGCTTCTAGATTTGAGGGTAGCGGGTCTTGGAATCGGACAAGACTTTGCTAATGAAGTACACGGGACACTGTACTTTGAGGGCGTGGCCCTCTTCTTCTCACTCCACCACCAGGGCGACGCTAGCCACTTGCATGGTGGCCACAACGTAGAGCAGAAGCGGTTCTCCGTCGGTCAGAGGAACCAGGATCGGGGTCTTTGTTAGGAGCTGCTTGATAGTGTCAAGCGCCTCCTAGGCCTTTGGCGTCCATTTAAAGTGATCGGCCTTCTTCAGAAGCTGATAGAGGGGGAGACCTCATTCGTCGAGGCGCAAGATGAAGCGGCTGAGTGCGGTGAGGCACCCTGTAACTCGATGTACCCCCTTTATGTTCTAAATCGGGCCCATTCTTGTGATGGCCGGGATCTTCTCCGGGTTGGCTTCGATGCCGCGCTCGGAGACGATGAAACCCAGCAACATACCCCTCAGGACCCCAAAAACGCACTTCTCGGGGTTGAGCTTAATGTTGTTTGCTCAGAGTTTGGCAAAAGTCTGCTCAAGGTTGGCTATGACCTGGTCAGCCTGTTTGGACTTGACCATGATGTACTCCACGTAGGCCTCAACAATTCGCCTGATGAGGTCTCTGAAACATTTGAGCATACAATGCTGGTACATAGCACCAGCGTTCTTCAGATTGAATGGCATTGTGATGTAGCAGAACGATCCGAAAGGGGTGATAAAAGACGTCACGAGCTGGTCGGACTCTTTCATCATGATTTGATGGTACCTGAAGTACGCATCAAGGAAGCAAAGGGTTTCGCACCCTGAGGTAGAGTCGACTACTTGGTCTATGCGTGGCAAAGGAAATTGATCCTTTGGGCATGCTTTTGTTGAGACCCGTGTAATCAACACACATCCTCCATTTCCCACTCTTCTTTCATACAAGAATGGGATTGGCTAGTCACTTTGGGTGGTGTACTTCCTTAATGAAACCGGCCACTAAAAGCTTTGCGATCTCGCCAATGGCTCTGCGCTTCCCCTCGTCGAAGCGACGTAGGCGCTTCTTCACCAGCTTGGAGCCTGGCCTGATCTTCAAGGTGTGCTCAACGACTTCTCTCGGAATGCCTAGCATATCTGAGGGTTTCCATGCAAAGATGTCTTTGTTGGCACGGAGAAAGTCGACGAGCGCGCTTTCCTATTTGGAGGAAAGCGTGGTGCCAATGCACACCATTTTGCTTTTGGAGCCACTGGTGTCTATGAGGACCTCTTTGGCACCATCTGCAGGCTCAAAAGACCCGACTAACCACTGGTGGTCGGGTGTTTCTTCAGCGACCTCCTTCCGGATGACCGCAAGCTCCTTGGAGGCAACGATTGTTGCGGTGTGATCGTAGCACTCGACCTCGCACTCGTAAGCGCGCTGAAATGAGGTGCCGACGGTGATGACCCCGCTTGGACCCAACATCTTCAGTTTTAGGTAGGTGTAGTTGGGGACGACCATGAACTTCACATAGCATGGATGTCCCAAGATGGCGTGGTAGGTTCCATGGAACCCAACTACCTCGAAGGTGAGGGTCTCTGTCCTATAATTGGATGGATCCCCAAAGGTGATGGGCAGATCAATCTACCCAAGTGGAACAGCTTGCTTTCTAGGCATGATGTCATGGAAAGGCACTCCGGTTGGTCGGATGCACGATCGGTCGATGCCCATAGCGTCGAGCATCTCGGCGTACATGATGTTGAGGCCACTGCCTCCATCCATCAATACCTTGGAGAGACGCTTCATGCCGATGATCAGGTTGACCATGAGCAGATATCTCCTTGGCTGTAGGACGCTCTCCGGGTGGTTGGTCCGATCAAAGGTTATGGCAGACTCCGACCACCGAAGGAAGGTAGGCGTGGCCGGCTCGGTAGTATAGACCTCGCGACATGCGAGCTTCTAACGGCACTTGGAGTCATAAGCCACCAGCATAAAAAACCCACTGTCCTTCCCCTCGATGTTGTCTATAGCTAGGTCAGGGTCCCCCCATGCTCCCCCATGTTGGATCCTCCAGACAGGAACCGCCTCATAAGGACGCAGTCCTTATACAGATGCTTGACGTGGAAGGCATGGTTCAAACATGGCCCTTCGAGCAGCTTCTCGAAGTGGTTCGGGGTACCCTTCGTGGGTTTTCAACCCCCCTTGCGGTCAGCAGTGGCCATGAGCGAGCCCTCAAGCTGCTGCTTGTTCTTCTTTTTGATGGGACAATTGGAGGTGCCCTCGCCGACGTCCTCGTCCCGCTTTGCCTTGCCTTTGAGGCGGTCGAAGATTGCTCCGACCTCCTCCTCGCCTGAGGCATGACTGGTGGCGATGTCGAGGAGCTCCTTGGTGGTTCGTGGACCCTTGCATCCTAGCTTGTGGACCAGGGACTCGCAGGTGGTCCCAGATAGGAAAGCTCCTATAACGTCGGCATTGGCGACGTTAGGCAGCTCATTGCACTGCCAGGAGAACCGCCGGATGTACCCATGGAGGGTTTCTCTGGCCTTCTGTTAGTAGTTCTTGAGATCCTATGGGTTCCTAGGACGCTTGTACGTGCCCTAGAAGTTCCCCACGAAGATCTCCTTCAGGTCCGCCTAACGTTGGAATCTGTTGGACGGGAGGTGTTCCAACCACGTTCGCGTCGAATTGGCCAGGAACAATGGAAGGTTGTGGATAATGAAATCGTCATTATCCGCCCCACCGGCTTGGCAGGCAAGCCAATAATACTCAAGCCATAGTCCGGGATTCATTTCCCCAGAGTATTTCAAGATGTTGGTGGGTGGTCGGTACCTTGGCGGGAAGGCGGCATTGAGGATGTTTCCGCCGAAGGCCTGAGGTCCCGGTAGGCCAGGGCTCGGGCTTCAGTCCTCTCCGCTATCGTAGCTTCCACCCCATTGAGGGTGATAGCCGCGGCTGGCCCCCTTCCTCGCATCGCCGCAGGTTCGCCTACGAGCGTCGAGGGTGTCGCGCGTGTCACGGTTGCTACCGAGACGCTGATGCACCAGGACCGTGATGCGTGGCCTACCACCTTGTGATGCCTAGTGGACTGACGCATCCTTGTCAGGTCGCACTGAGGGCGTGCGCTGGCTGGCGTCGAGCTTGCAACATCGAGACTACAAGCTCTCGGCCTGCTGCGCCGCCGCCCGCTCGAGCAGCGTGTGAATCTCTTGGTGGGCCCGACGACCCTCGGGTGTCGCAGGCCCCGAAAGCCCACGGAGCAAAACCCCCACGGCGGCGATGTTCTAGGTCGCCCAGGTGAAGTGTGGGAGCGCTTGATCGCCATCGACAATCCTCCGGTTCACATCACGGGCCATGGCATGCGCGCCCACCGTCTTTGTGGCGCTTGATCTCACGGTTAAGCTCCACACGTTCCAGCTCGAGCTGGAGTCACGCTTCCTCGAGCTCTCGATGCTAGGCCTTCAGCTGCTCCACCCGCAGACGGGGTGGGGCCCCTACATCTCCCTCGACCTCATCGTCGAGGTCATTTGTTGGGGTAGCCTCCTCCTCTTGGATGCTTTCGATGTGTCCCTCAGGGGTACCCGCTATGAAGCATTCACGAGAGGGGTGATGGCTCCCCCTGCTGGAGTCAGAGCTAGAGGGCCACTCTGGCTCCTCTGCGAGGAGGTCATGAAAAGACTCCACGACGTGTTCGATCATCCCCACGAACTCATCGTTCGTGGGGAAAGGAGGCATGCGTTGCGCCGCAAGGTGACCAAAGGTCTCTGCAGCGTTGCGCAGATTGAACAAGAGTGCTGTTGGGGCACTCCGAATGAGGTATTTCGAGGAGTTCGACTCTCCCCTGGCAAGCTGCGCCATGACGTTGGCGAACGAAAAGGCGAGGTGGCGGAGGTCCTCCTAGGACGGTCGGGGTCCCAGGAAGACGTTGAGCTGGCGCTTTAACCTCCCATAGTCGAAGCTGAGGAGCCAGTTGTGGGCCTCCATTGGGGCAGCTACAGCTCCTCAAGCATCTCGGTGATCGCGTCGAGGCCGGCGGAGTGGAGAGGTTGGACGGTGGCAGGAGCTAGCGTTAGCTCTCCCTCCATCGTGATGGTGACGTCCAGGTCCCTGAAGTGCACGTGCGCACCCGGGACCCAGCTGATGTCGTGACTGGCCATCCGAAGCCTGGTGTGGATGTCGAGACACGCAAAAGACCCCTACCTAGCACGCCAACTATTGGTGTTTAAAGTAAACACCAACTAGTAAAATTCTAATATTGCGCGTCTAGCCCGGATGGTGTGCTAGGAGGACACGAGGTTTATACTGATTCGGACAGAATGTCCCTACATCTAGTTCGTTGCTGCTGCTCGTGTTACTAGCACTGAAAGGTTCATACTAGGGGTTACAAACTGGCGAGAGAGGGAGGAACTCCCAAGTCTCTGTGGTTCGATTGCTCGATGCTTCTACTGCTCGATCTATTGGTCGATTGATCTCCCTCCTCTGTATGGTGCCCTGCCTCCCCTTTTATAGACCAAGGGGAGAGAACAGAATACCAGAGATCAAGAGAAGGGAAGAGGGAAAAAGAAAGAGAAATTAAGGCTCCTAGGGGTGTGCCGTCCTTCTCTTCGCGTGGGTCCCGCTGACCCTATAGGTCGTGGTGGCAGCGGCGTCGCACCGAGGTCCTGTTGGCCGTAGCAGCACACGTGCGAGCGTCATGCGTCGTTCTTGTCATCCATCCCATCAGAGCGGATGGAATGGTCAAAGGGTCTCCTGACAGAAGCCATACAGGGGGCTGCGTGGTACAGTGCCAGTCAATTGATGCCGGTCGACTGACGTTGGACGGTGATCAGGCAGGGAGTTGGCAGCACAGTGCTAGCCTATTGACGCGGTGGGCGACGTGAGTCTCCCTGCATGGCCTGATGTGACCGCCAGTCGCATCAGGAGACGCCCGAGACGTGCTCCCGGACGTGCGCCTCCACGCCGTAGTGGTTGAAGTGGTTCGGGTCTCACCCTAGGGCCACTGCTTTCGTCCGGTAGCAAATCCGACCCCCAGGGAACGGGCGAGACGGAAATCTCGTCCTGGGGGCCGGGCGAGGCGAAGTCCGACCCTCGGGGGTCGGACGAGGCGGAGCCCTCCCCGTGGGATCAGGCGAGTCGGAGCCCGCGCCCTGGGGTCGGAGGAGTCGGAGCCCACGCCCTGGGGTCGGACGAGGCGGAAAACCTCGTCCTCGGAGTCGGAGCCCACACCTTGGGGTCGGACGAGGCAGAAACCTCGTCCTCGGAGTCGAACGAGGCATGGCCCGGCCTCTGGGGGTCGGACGAGGTCGTAGTTACGTCCTTAACCATCGGATTAGCCGACGTGACGCTCATTAATCCTTTGGCTCGGATACCCGGATATAGATATCCGACAAATAGCCATCATGGGATTGAACTACAGTTAAGACCATTCTGTGTGCAGAAGCCGACAGAGATAATAACTGTTGTGATGCAAACATTATTAGTTTTGTTAGTGTTTGTTGCGGAAAAGTACTTATGGTGTGACAATGAATGTATTACATAATTTTATTTGAGTGGACATATTTTATTTGAGTGATGGATGTGGCCTTCGTTCTTCTGTTTTTTGTTGTTAAAGATTTATCTATCTCTAATGTTATAGTAAGTAGAGTTTTTTCGCTCACCATTTATTATGCACGTTGAACCAACAAAGAACTTGCAAAAAAAAAAAAATTTGCCTTGTCCTTTCACTGGATTCTAGACATTTGAACTGCCGGTGAACCACCATGTTTCAATTGGAGCCTGCCGCATACCCGCTTGATGAGCACTCGATAGTGAAAAAAAAAACTAAAAACAATATAAGACGACGTCGCTATGTCTGAATTGAAGCTGGCTGCATGCCCGCTCGATGAGCACTTGATAGTGGAAAAAAGTGGAAAAACAATATAAGGCGAAAAAAGGAGGTTTAAACTCAAGACCGTAAAGCTTGGAAACACTGATTCATACCACCATATAACATGTTACTTCACAATTAAGAAAATAAAAAATCTAGACATGTTACAAATGCTTAGAGACCACAAAGCTTTGTCCACCTAGCCTTGTCTTTTTCCAATAATAAAGAACGACTTTATCGCTTTTTTCAAAATTATTACATCGAGATAATAAAGTCTTGAAAAATAAAAATTTTTAGTTGATAGGCTAGCTTGTCTTAAGATTTGTGCTAGCAAAGTAGCAAGGAATTTCCATCACTCCATCAGTAATTGCGGAGAAGATACAAAATAATAAGGAAATTGAAAAGGGTGGAAAAAGAGCCAAAGAAAAAGGATCTACAGTATCGTATCGTGCAAGTAGTAGAGCAAGGAAACTCCTTGGTCAATGGTCTCCTGTCTGTTCTGTTCAACGCCGCTGGCCCGCTGCCGCTCTTTGCTCCTACCACCACCGGCCCCAAAATCCCAAATCCACGCTACCGCCGGCGGCCGCATCCCCGCTCTCCCTCCCGGTTGCCCGCCCGTAGCACCAATCACTCGACCCCATCAGATCCCCCTCGCCGCCGCTCCACTCTACAAGGTGCCCCGCCCCACCGCCGGTCCCAACAAGCCAGCCTAGGCACTGCCGCCCCGAGTCAGCTGGCCCCGAAACCCGAAGTGGAGAAGCAAGCTGTGGTAGCAGCCGGTGTGATGAATCACGTGGCGGCTTGATCCAAAGGGCTTCTGGCTCTTGTCCTTCCCGGGCGCTGCCACTGCCGCTCCTCGTTTGCATCCTTCCTGTCCTGCGCAAGGTACGGGGTATGGAAACGCACTGTGTTTCTCTTGTTTGGCTGACTGCAGGAGTAGTTGATTCCAAATCCTGATTAGCGGCTCGCAGTGGAGCAGTGTAGAGCTCTGGTCCAAGTTGTCCCGGATATTGGCTGTAGATGCAGACCTGTACATGCAGATAGGGTATTACTTGGTTGTTCCCCATCCGTTTAGTTTAGTTCCGAAGTTACTTCAGTGTACTGTACGTGTTTGAATTGTTTTGAAATTGAACATTAGTAGCCATGTTAATTAGTATTAAACGAACAGAGTATAATGCATAAATGGGTGAGGGGAGCTGTGTTTGACCAAAGGGTGTAAAACCTGGATCATGTTTCGGACAAATGCATCGCTTAGATTAACAAACTATAGTGTGTCTAGAGTTTTTCTCCGAAGAAAAATACCCTTGCTGGAGAGCAAATACAGCTGAGCATATCAGTAATTCAGTATAGGTGATTGACCTGATGCTACTGCTCCATATGACATTCAGTTGGCAATTTTTCGAAATATTACCTGTGCAAAACAACGTACAAACCTGTTTCGGTAACCATACGTTGTACTTATTAGTTGGTTAGGTGAGTACAGTACCTCAGAAGAAAAGTTAGTTTAGCAAAAGATATGCAAAACGAAGTCATCATCAATAGTGCCATCAGGGTGTTTTCTACCTCCTTCGCAGCTAGCTGATTGCAACTAATTCATAGTAAAAACGATTTCTGACTTAGTATGATGCTTTTTCACTTTGGTTAAGAAAAATTGTGTCTAATCAACTGTTCGGATTAGGTTTCTCTTGTAGAAAAATATTGTTGTTTTTTTTCTTCTGGAGGCATAACAACTGTATTGTTCTTAAGAGGTCATTTGGCCCCATGTGACAACATGTGCAATCAGTTGCCCCACACTCCAACTTTAACAAATTTTTCTTTTTCCAGTAGGACTTCTTTATTAGGACATTGGGTTAGGTGCAGTGCAGATCCCTTGACCAAGAGGCTCACTTGGCGAGACAAAGTTGTTGAGCGTACAGCTAGATTACTTTTTTATTGACCTGACTCATTCCACAGTTCCTGCCAGCCTTGATTAACAATAATGTCTATCTGTTTCACAGCTGGAGCTGGTCTTGCCTTCATTAGTCCCATCTCTGGGAACTCAAAAAATGCAATTCTACTACATTAGCAGCATCACTTGCTAGCTGCTACGACACAGAAGCACAAGGAGAGAGGGAGGGAGAGAGGAAAGAGGCAGAGGGAGGGAGCGTGCAATGGCGGATCTTGTGGTTGGATTGGCAAAGTCTGTGGTGGAGGGGGTACTAACCAAGGCCCAGTCGGCTATTGAGGAAGAGTCAAAGCTGCGGCAGAGTGCACAGAGGGACCTTGTGTTCATCACAGGTGAATTTGAGATGATGCACTCCTTTCTCAACGTGGCCAATGAAGAGCGTGCCAAGAACAACGTGGTGAGGACATGGGTGAGGCAGGTCCGTGACCTAGCCTACGATGCGGAGGATTGCATTGAGTTTGTTGTTCACTTGGATAATCGGCCCCACTGGTGGCGCCGCTTCATACCATCATGTATGGCAGCATCGGCGCTACCCATAGATGCAGTAGTCACCGAGATAGAGCAGATCAAGGCCAGGGTCGAGGATGTTAGCAAGAGAAACTCACGCTACAGCCTCATCAGTGACTCTGGATCCAAACCAGTCATGCAGCAACAACCCACAACCAGCCCTGCTAATGGCGCAACAGCACGTGACATGTTTGTTGAGGCAAGGGACACCATGAAAAAGCAGCAAGGCGTAGGGGATCTCACACAGTTGATCACCAAGGAAAATAGTGATCTTGGAGTGATCTCGGTGTGGGGGATAAGTGGTGATCTTGGTAGGACAGCCATCATCAGGAAAGCCTACCAAGATCCAGAAATCTGCCAAAACTTTGGATGCCGTGGCTGGATCAGGTTAACATATCCTTTCAATCCCCACAAATTCCAGCAGAGCTTAGTGACTCAGTTCTATACAAATTCTTGCTTACAACAAGGAACCACTGTAGATGTAGCCGAACTGAAAAGGATGGAGAGAACAGGAGCAAAGCAAGGAGGGCTCCTTGAAGAACTCATGAAGCAAGTGGATGAGAAGAGGTACCTAATCGTCCTGGAAAATGTGTGCACAATGGGAGAGTGGGATGCCATCAGGGCATGCCTACCCGATAGGCAGAAGGGCAACTGGATGATCGTGTCAACGGAGCAACGAGAAATCGCAAGCTTGTGTATTGGACACTCGTACCAAGTGTTGGAGCTTAAACAGTACTCAGCTGAGCACCCTGTATGTGTCTTCTTCAAGGAGGTGAGATAGGAACAGAGTGAATTCACTTTTATGAAAAAAACATATTTCTGTTATATGTAGCTCTTTTTTGGACATTAGTCTCTGTCTCTCTGATGCACGGTATTGGTCATTATGTTTTCTAATGTCAAAATAAATTCATATAAAGTAAGTTTCTATAGGTGTCACATATTTACTCAATGTATGTCACGAGTTAAAAACTTTAAAATGGTTGCCTGTAAAGAAAATTAAACGACTGCTATCTACTTGACAAGTGACTAGTTTATGGATTCTTTGTACTTATTACTTAATATATTTCACAGTCTATTGCATGAAATTCAAAAAACACTTCAATCTATCAAAAATAGATCTAATCTCGAGAAAATATGAGAACTGGGTTAGGAATTATATTATAACTTTTAGTTGGTCAGTCCAAAACTCCAAATCTCTCTCCTAGTAACTCTTTCATTTTTCCCTTCTCTCCTTGCCTTTTATTTTCAGGGTCCTCAGGGCAAGGAGACTGGAAGGGTAATGTCAAGCAACAATGAGATATTAATGGAGGATGAAGTGAATCACGGGGGAGGTCTTACTTCCTATCACAGAATTCCGACCTCAAGAAAGGTTGTAGCCAGTTGCTGGTTTGACCAGTTTAGCCTTGTTGGACGTGAGTCACAAATGAATGAACTTCGTAACTATCAGACCACAGCACGTTTCAATGATTGGCAAGTGATGTCTGTGTGGGGGATAGCAGGTGTTGGGAAATCAGTTCTAGTCAGAAATTTGTACTATGAAAGAATGCTTCAAAAGGACCCAATATTTGACAAGTATGGTTGGGTTCTGGTGTCCCATCCATTCAATCTGAGGGACTTCTCTCGGAGCTTACTTTTGGATTTTCATTCGGAACCTATTGAAGCCATGGGAATCGAAGACCCTATTCAGGAATGCCATAAGCTTGTAAAAGAACATCCGTGTCTTGTTGTTATTGATGATGTACAGTCTACAGAAGAATGGGATTTAATACAACCTTCCCTGGTATCTAGACATTCCAAGAGTGTTATAATTGTCATCACAACCGAAGAAAGCATTGCCACATATTGCGCAGACAATGAAGAGGTTGTGTTTAACGTGAAGGGCCTAGAAGCTGAAGCATCCTTTGATCTCTTTAGAAAAGAGGTATTCTTAATCATAAGAAACATTCATGTTTTCTAGATACTTGAATCTATTGTCCTGCATGAGTCTTACCACAAACATAGCATCTCATTCACAACTACCTGTTGTTTCTCCTTCACCCACAGTTACGGACATTAAAAAATAAGGAGTGATTACCATCTCATCCATATCATGTTGGTCGATACTCAATAATCTTTTATTCACGGCTGCATCCTAGATAGATGGTTTGCCATTTTACAGGAGTTTGAATGTTGTTTGCAAAAATAGTAAAAAAATTAAACTTAGTCCACGCAATGCTGAGGAATGCAGATGGTTTTTTCTATCATATTGCCAACAATTCCAAACATGTGTCATCCAACAGTTCCAAGCAATCTATCTAGTGGAAGTATGAAACTGCAATTAGTTTGCCGAGAAGTATAGCATGTAGGAGAGTAAATCAAAACAGGGTGCTGTATCTTTTTCTTAGGTTTATTGTCTGCCAAGGGATGATATGCTTTTGCACCATAAAGCTCATAAGTTTGTCTGAAATCTGCCACTTGTATTTCAATTTTCTACATCAGTTTCTTTCCAGTAATAAATGTCTAACAAATAGATTGTTATTTGGAACTACTAATCTGGAGAGCACCTTTAGTGTACACCATACTAGTAGTTGGTGGGGGAACACAAACTGTTCTGTTCATTGATTTCACAACACAATACAGAGCTCAAACAGAAATTTAGGAGGTGAACCATGTATCTGTTCTCTAAAGTGTTAAGATTAGTTCTCCATTTCACAAGTTGTTACTTGACTTTACAAAGCTTTGTTTTCCTTAACATGGAACTCATGTATGGTTTTTAGGAAGAACATCATGATGTAAAGGATTATGTATACTCTTAACCATGCTCATGCATGGGATATTGACATGTGCTTCTCAATTAATCAAGCATTTATAATCCAGTGCACTTATTCAAATAATTTTGAGAAACAAATAGGTGTGTCATCATCCTGTGTGGCCAAATTATTTTACTAATAATCTACCCAATGGTACACATGTATATGTGTGGCCACATTATTTTTACTATGATTGATCACATAGATACAAAACATTTATGTTGGCCATGTCATGCATATAATATTTTTTAGGATTCTTATAGTATGTAGATAATTCTATGTTTCCTCACTTGACCATTTTATTTTTGTTTCGTGTTCCATTGGCCTTTTTAATGTATCAAGTGCAATTCATCATGAAGATCCATTTTATATAACAAAGAAAATACCTAATGTATTTTGTGTTTACCAAAATGACTAAGATCATTCAAATTTCTTTACAATAGGTACAAAATAAAAACCAGGCATCACCTCTAAAGAATTCAGATGACAAAGAGCTAGAAGAACTTATTGTGAAGTGTGGTAGACTTCCTAAAGTAATAGTTGCTGTAGCTAAGTTTTTGGCACCCAAGACAGTCACATGTATGGAGAGCACTAGAACGCTTAATCACAGATTTATGCATGAGCTTGAGAGCAACCCTGAGTTTGGTGGTCTGAGAGATCTGTTTGGTTGGATGCATTCCTACTTCCGTACATGCCCAGATTTCCTAAGGCCATGTATATTCTATATGTCAATATTCCCTGGGTCCCAAATCATTCGACGGAGGCGTTTGGTGATGCGATGGGTTGCTGAGGGCTACTCCAGGGACACTAAAGACACTACTGCAGAGGAGAAAGGGGAGATCCTCTTCTCAATGCTCGTCAACCTGAGCATGATCCAACCACCAATGTGCAAAGCCATCACACACATGAGAATGATCCAATGCCAAGTCAGTGCTTTCTTCCACGAATACATCATCTCACGTCCAGACGAAGAGAATATTATATTTGCACTGGAGGTCTTTGCACTGAAGGGGCGTTGCCTTCCAACCACCCGGCGCACAGGACGTCACCTTGTAATAGAGAGCAGCTGGGACAGAGACAGGATTGTGTTTGAAAGCATTGATTTTTCACGTCTACGGTCATTAACAGTGTTTGGGGAGTGGGAGTCATTCTTCATCTCTAAAAGTATGAAGGTGCTTCGAGTGCTTGATCTGGAGAATGCAACAGGTGTGACAGATAAAGACCTCGAGCTAATGGTGAAGCTTCTTCCTCGTCTCAAGTTTCTATCTCTGCGAGGAAGCAGTGGGATCCGCCATCTGCCGAGTTCATTGGGTGAGTTACGGCAGCTTGAGACTCTGGATGTCAGGCATACCTCCATAGTTACCTTGCCAGCATCTATCACCAAGTTAAAGAAACTGCAGTACATCCGTGCTGGCACAACTTTCCCAGCAGGGGAACCATCAACACCATGCAGATCTCATCAATTAGTTGGTGTTGAGGTGCCAATAGGTATCGACAAGCTGACTGCTCTGCACACACTTGGTGTTGTCAATGCTGGTCTTGCAGGGGGCAAAGCCTCCCTCAGAGAGCTCAAGAAGATTACCCAATTGCGCAAGCTTGGAGTGTTCAGTGTCAACAAGAAAAACTGCATGGAGTTCTGTGCTGCCATCGCATGCCATGTCCGTCTGGAATCCTTGTCAGTGTGGCTCAGCAAGGGCAATGAAGAATGTTTGGATAACATTTCCTTGCATCTGAAGAAGCCTCTAAAGAAAACTCAGCAGCAGCCCCAGGGGAAGGGTCTGGAGAAGACTCTGCAAAGGCCTCAGCATAAGCCCCAGGAGAAGCCTCAGCAGAAAACTCAGGGGAAACCTCTAGAGAACCTTCAGAGCCTTAAGCTATGCGGTCTTGTAAAACAAGTGCCATCATGGATCAAAGATCTTCCCAAACTCACAAAGGTGGAACTGGAGATAACCATGTCAGAAGAAGTTGAAGTCATTAATGTTCTTGGGGAAATAAAAGAATTAAGTATTCTACGTCTTTCTGTCAAGCCACATCATGGTGCTGATGGCAAGCTTGATTTTTGTGTCTGGGTGAATGGAATACAGCAACGCTGTTATTTAAAGTTAAAGATCCTCGAGATTACTTGCAGCTCAAAGTTAAATGTATCCTTTGGATCCGAAGCAATGCAAAATCTTGAGCTACTCGCTGCTGTAGTGGGTCGACATTGAAGTTCATTGAGGTAAAGAATCTCTCTAAACTGAAACTCAAGGAAGTATGGCTTTTCGGTTCCCATGACAATACACTCAAGGATGACATGGAGAGACAACTGAATGAGCATCCAAGGAAACCTCCTTTGAAGATGGAGGAACTGGATGTATGCTGAGCTCACAATGTTAGAACTCTTTTCATCGTTTTTCTTTATTTTTCTACCGCTTGATCAAGTACAGTGATGCATCCATCATGCCAACCGTAACTGAAATATCTGCTGCCTCCATGAAGTCAAGATAATTGGCACTTATCCTATGCTAAACATGGTTAAGAGAGCATCATAGTTACATTCACTCCAGTTCATTTGCTCTGTGCTCGAAACTTTGAGATCATGTCTTCTTTAAGAAGGGTTTATTGTTGTATGCATGTGTATGGATTGGACCTGGGCATTGATTTAGTAATTGTGTTGTAGTTTCGTGTAACGTAGTAGCAACTGTACCCTGAGTTCTGTTTGCCCTTGTGTAGTATTATGTACATGCCTTTTATTTGTCTTCTTGCAAAAATATGTAAAAATGTACTTTTGTCTGAGCATTTAATATTGGTAGCAAGATTGCTGTTTAATCTCATGTTGATCGCTGGTCTAATGGTACATGGTTGACTAACTGTTCACACTTGACAGTAAGCCCATTGTGGTGTAGCACAAGATCATGAACATTGAGCGGTATGCTTGTGAGAAAAAAGAAGCTAAACTCATCACGTTGAGTTTGTTTTTTTAATGCAGGAGAGATGATTTGGCAGAAAAGTTAAGTCCTTGTAGTGGGAGCTTCTGCAGGAGACATGCAACTTTGTTTCACTGTCAGGAACGCAATGGCCTATGAAATATTCCATCTGGAGATATCTGCCAGTATGAGAAGTTTGCAGAGTTGAGTTCCGACTTCCGTTAATCTGAACGTTGACAAAGATAGTTTGCCTAAGAGTTTTAGAATCTGACAAGGAAATTCAAATTTCATAGGGTATATTATGGTCCTGTTCGCTTCTCTTATAATCCGTATTTTCAGCTTGTTTTTTCAGCTGGAACAGTGCTTTTCTCAAACAACAAATTAGCCGGAATAGCGTTTCATCTTGTTTTTTTCAGTGAAGTGATTGGGTATATTACCTCAAACCGAGATGGAATTTCAAATTTCCCTGTTAACACTAATCACGCTTGGTAGAAAGGAACACGCCTGGCCCACAGGACTCCTATCCTTAATATGCTGTAGTCACCTAAACCTTAATAAACTTAAAAGGTGGAGTTCGCTCCTTTTTCAACTGAAAGGGTGCAACTCACCTAACCTTAATATGCTGTAGTCAAGTCTTTGCTAAATCAAGGTTCAGAAAAAAGAAGTCTTTTTGCTAAACTAAAGTTCACAGAAAAAGGTGTCTGCTAAAAACTCCAAATTAATTGAGTATCACCAACTCGGAGTATTGTTGGCCGGTGATGTGTGTGTGGGGGGGGGGGGGGGGGGGGGGGGGGGGGGGGGGGGGGGGGGGTTGTGTTTCCGGAATCCCTGGTGGAGAGGCTGGCGCAGCCCCGGGGCTATAGTGGGGCTTCCTTATTAGTGAGCAGGGCGGTTTCTCTAGCACCCCTCCCACGGGTGTCCAGCGCAGGCACTTGATGGTGATTTGACATACCATTGATGGAGTAAATGGTCGTGCTGCGCATTTATTGGCGATTTGACATGCCATTGATGGAGTAAATGGTCGTGCCGCTCCGAGACGTTTCATTTATTTTAGACGTATGATGTATTTTATCTAAATATTGTATATGTTTTACATATATGTTGCAAGTATTTTATCTGGATGTTGCATATATTGCAACAGTATGTTTCAAATGTTTCATCTGTGTTCGACGTATATTATATTCAAGTGTTTTTTGTTGCAAGTGTTTCACGTGGGCACGGTGAGTGAAGGGCGCACGGCCCGGGTGCCGGGGGATGCGGCGCGACAGAGTTGGGGACCGGCAAACGGAGGCTCAACAAGCTAGGGGCCGGATACCAGGTCCCGCCTAGGGGGAAGGAGCGGCGCGCAGCGGGGTGCATGGTGTGCGAGCGATGCGAGGGCGGGCTCCGCTGCTGTCCATCCTCGAGGAGCGGTGGGCGCAGCAGCGTTGAGGGCGAACTGCACGTGCGACTCAAAGCGAGGCAGACGGAGGTGAGCTGCTTGGGCGTCTGGATGGGCGCGTCCGTCCGGACATCCGGACGCTTGCCACGCCGAAAGAGATAACATGGGTCTGGGCCCACTATTACTAGTTGGCCTACTGAATAACTTATTTTATGTTCTATACATGATGTGACAAGTGATATGGACACAATTCTACTTCCTCTGTTCCAAAGTAAGTGTCGATGTGGGTTCCATACGGGTCAAAATTTCTTAAATTTAACTAGATTTATAGAAAAATATTAGCGATATTTATATCTCAAAATAAATTTATTATGAAAATAAATTCAATGATCTACCTAATGATATAAATATATACCATAAATATTAATATTCTTTTATATTTGGTTAAAGTTAAAGCCATTTGACTCATTCGGAACATAGAATGACACTTCTCGTGGGATGGAGGGAGTAAGTTGCAACAGTTGGAGCCTTGGAGGTACCCTAGATGTGGGGTCGTTTTCTCGGTCGTCGTCAAGCCACCGGCAGGTTGTCCACTCTGGGAGAATCGTTGGTTCGGTCCCAGCTCGCTGAAGCAGCACATGCACCCCAACTATGAAGCCCCTTGACCTCAAGTCAACTTGCAGCTCCCCTCGGCCCAATCTAACAAGTCCCCCACCTACCCCCGCCCCTGAACACACACCCATATTTCTTCTCTCAAAAACACTTACTCCCCATAATATATGTTCCCATCGATCTTGATAAGCGTTACCTACCACACCGGGTCCTGCTCTTAGCTAGCCTGCCTCTCCTTTCCTCTCCGTGTCTCACACCGATCTTTTCAATCAGAGTACCATCTGCAAGATCAATTCAGGTTAGTGATTTGATTACGCTGTTTAGTTACGAAAGCTTTTCTAATCCGTTTAGAAAACTTTGCATGGTCTGAGCATGTACAACTTAGCATGCATTTTAATTTCGTTCTCAAGAACTCTTGCAAAGAGATTTATTATGTAGTAAATAACAGTATGGAGTACTATTTTCTCTTAATAATGTTAAATAGTTAGTCACTCATGTTAATCCTTTGATAATAAGCAAAGCAAAGCATATCCTGGAACACCCTGTGAGTTGTTTATTCAGAACAACTCAATTAAGCACCTGTGCAGACATTAGTTTGGTGACAAAGTATCCACTATGTCCTTTACATGCTCTTAACAGATAGCCATGTTTTTGTACTGTACACTCTAGTAGCAGTTCATATGTTTCTGCAGCTGAAATCCAACACTTTCAGAATTCAAAAATGGTGGGTGAAGCTAGTATGGGGGAAAGCGCACAGAACGAGACAAGTCTTCTAAGTACATTGCCGAAGGAACTGCCACTAGAGTTTTTCACTGAAATTACGTCAGGATTCTCTAAAGACCGAATACTCCGTGCAAGCGCATTCGGAACATTCTATACGGTACGATTATTATGATTTAATATTATGTACCTTCTCAGGACTGTACAGCAGGAAACATACCAAATTGAAAGCATATGTGAAAACTCAACAGGGAATTCTGCAAAATGGCCTAGTGGTTTGTGTGAAGAAGCTTGCGGAAAATCTGCAAATTCCTGCTGGCAGACAATTTGACAATGAGGCAACCAATCTTTTAGTTGCACAACATGAAAATATAGTAAAGTTGCTCGGGTTCTGCCGTCAAATAACAAAGAAGGTTGTGGAACACAATGCAAGATTTATTCTTGTTGACAAAGATGAATGTGTACTCTGCTACGAACATGTACCCAGGGGAAGCCTTCGCGACTATCTTTCTGGTATGGCCGCACTACTTAACAATTAACTACTCTAAGCACTTCACAAAACACTAACACTAATAGCCTAATCCTCATTAAGCACTTTTGGTGGGTAGAGGACTACGTGATGGGTCTCAACTCACTAGCAACTTCTCGACTCCAGCTACCCTCATTTGGCAAGGCAAAGGAGTATATATATGGCCCCAAACTCGAAAACTAGCCGATAGTCTCAAATTACATAAAAGCAGTGTGCATCGGAGAGCTTCGGTGAGTCCATCGGAAAGCTCCAGTGCCTGCCACATAGACTAGCCGTTAGAATGACAGTTACCAACTGTTGGATGGCCTAAACTCTGATTGTGGTGTCTGCTGCAACACCGGACATTTCCGGTGAGATCAGGATACTTCTGCATAGCCTCTGTGTAGCACCTTTATTCTCCGGTGACTGGTACCAGAGAGCTCCGGTGCCTTCTGCGTTACTCCATTGTGCCTCCCAACTACCACTGTCTCTTGAACTCCAGTGTGGTGCACTCTAATAACCACCAAAAGTTAAGGCAAGGCTATGTTTTTCAGCCCTTCTAACTGTAGTCAACCAACGTCTGGTGCCTAGGTAGTGCATTCTGGTGCCTAGGTAGTGCATTCTGGTGCCCGCTGAATTCCAATTCTTCACGTATTTTCATACAGGCTTCTTCCATTTAATCCCCTGGACTTCTTGCTTTGCTTTTCTTCTAGGGTCTTTATGACTACTCCTTGACCTTTGTTTGAGGTGTTGATCACACAATCACCACCGTCATCTCCCCAAGTCCATCCTTGCATCTTAGGACTAAAACCTTATATACCAGTGTTAGCTCAAAATAGATCTAAGATTCAGATTTAGGAACCACCAGAGGGCAGCTTAGTCCTTGGTGGCTTAGATTGAAAGGAAATGCAAAGGCTTGTCCTGATACAAGGGTGTGCCCCTGCTTTTATGGGTAGAGGGCAGCATCTACTTTCTACCTGCTCTAGCATATTTTCTAACCACTAAAGTGGATGCTGAGCATATTCCTGTTATAAAGGCTTGGAAGCAAGGTAAGTAAAATGTAGAAAAATAAGATACAAGTGCTGCCGAGCACTAGGCTTATCTGTCAACTAGCGCACAACATCAGTCCAATTGACCAAAATCACTTAATACTCTAGATAAGTGCCATTTTCCTTACATGCAGTAAAACTGCTTACAATATTCGTCAATAGTTTTCTATAGGAGATACTATATACAGTAAGTATAACTGATCGGATGGGGTGGGTAGGTGAATAATTAGTTTTAATATGAAACAATGAGTCTGCAGTCTACAAATCCGTTTGATGCACCATGCTTTTTTATAACGAAACAAAATGAGAACCAAGTTGATTATATTTTATTATCTTTGTCTTTTCAGGGAAAAAATATTTCAACTTTTTGAAAACTAGTTCAGATTATATATGAACATGGTGAAATAGTATACTGAAAACGTTGAACTATGTTGTGCAAAATGTCGAAGACTTATAAATGTTTTCATTGTTCTACAAAATGTGAATGAAATAAACTTTTATAAAAAAAATCGGCTCCTGCTGGCTTGCTCCAACCCGTCTTCTTATGGATCAACCAACCTTTTTGTGGGCTCGCAAAGGCAACCCACAGTATATAACATAGAAATTATTAAGAATTAACATGTATTTTGATCGAGGCCATGTGAATAATGCTGAAACTCATCAATACTACAATGTGTTTCATATTGAATGGTGTGGGAAGCAGTGGTGATGATACAATGTAACGGTGCTCATAATAATACTTACATAACTCATGTTCATCCCTCAAAAGGTACAACTAGTAGTAAACGGAGAGAGCAGTAATTTGCATTGAGGCAAATAATCTAGTATATATCCCTTATAAAGAGAGGTGATGGTAGACTGTATATAGTTCGTGTTTCTTCCTTTAGATGAAGCAAATAGAACGGACTGGGACACACACTTCAAAATAATTAAGGGCATTTGCCAGGGTGTACATTTCCTACACGAGGGAGAGTATGGTCGTATTGTTCATATGGATCTTCAGCCTGACAATATATTGTTAGATGATAAGATGGTGCCAAAGATTGCCGACTTTGGTCTCTCACGGTTCTTCAATCGTGAACAATCCCGATTATACACTATAAATGTTGCGGGCTTAAAGTAAGTTCCATTACCTAATATCATGTAAGTTTTAATTCTGATTGTTATGCTACTGATATTAATGACTTTCAGAGGTTACATGGCTCCAGAATATCTACAACGTGGTGAAATCTCGTGGCAGTGTGACATATATAGTTTAGGTGTCCTGATTATTGAGATCACCACGCGAGAGAAGAACTGTTGCGACGACAAAGACAAATCTGGAAGGGAATATATTTCTAGTGTAAGTAATAGTAAAGGTTGCATGCCGGATTCGATCAAGGATTTTTGTTATGCTAGTAATATTTAATTCTCTTTAATTAGCTAACCACCAAGCTGATTCATGATTTCCATTGTGCAGGTACGTAGAACTTGGACAGATGAGCACATAACCATCAAGTACATGTCTCTAGATGCAGATCGCCTTCAGCAAGTGAAAGCATGCATTGATATAGGGTTCAAATGTGTCGATGTCAATCAGAAAAATAGACCATCTACAGTTGAAATTGTTGACCGGCTCCACGGAAAACGTGCAGGATAGATGCAGCAAAGTTATGTACTCTATGAGAGCTAGTGACAGAGATTCTATCTTTCCGTTATGATTTACCTTTTAAAGGACCGAAAACGGCGACCAGAGGGAGGGTGTGAACGGGAGCCTCAAATTTCTTTCGAAACTCTAAGCCGATGTCCCAAAATCATAACCCAAGAACAAACGCACATGAGATCGGTATGATCACAAGCCAACGGGTGGCTGAGTACCTTTGGTGATGACCAAGAAGTACCGACGGAAACAAGAGCTCAAAAGAACTAGAGAAAACAGGACAATCTGCACAGGCCCGGACTGTCTGCCGAAGGGAGCTCGGACTGTCTGCGGGTCACGTCTCGGACTGTCCGGCGTTCAACTCCCAAAAACCGAACGATGAGAAACAGTTCTGACCTGGACAGAAAGAACAACGGCGGACTGTCCGCAGTTGAATCCTGGACTGTCCGCAAGTCAAACACTAGAAAACGAACTTGCTGAAACAGTTTTGGACACGCTTCAGCAGCAGCCCCGGACTGTCCGCGGTGAGGTCCCGGACTGTCCGGCGTTCGGAGCAGCAAAACACGGCCGAAAGAGACCTTCTGCTCACGACATGAACAGTAACAACGGACTGTCCAGGGTCAGGAGCGGATTGTCTGCGGGTCGCGAAATCAGCATGAATAGAGTCGCCCGAAAATCGCCTAAAAGAGGGAAATCCCGATTTGCGGCCAAATCAAAACCAATTGCCACCAAATTTTAACCACATGGTCACAAGGCAATAGGTGAGTTACTCCTAAGAGATCATCGCCCAATTTGAAGCCAATCAACGGGAAATCAAGAAACTCCGAAGAACACCGGTTTTCCAACCCTAAAGTCGATTCGTCCCGATCTATAAACTCGTGAGGAATTAGATGAAATCCTTCGGCGGAAAGACTCAATTCACGTCCTAGTTCATCTTAGTGTAAAAGGAAGGAATCAAAACGGTCTCAAAACGACGAATCAAACCACACAAGACAAGGGAGAAAGGGAAAACGCGAAGAACACAAATGCGATTCACAAGAACATGTCACAAATCGAATCCCGGAGGACACTAGGAGGTTAGGGCCTCCATTCCCGCTACCATCTTTGGTTCTTACACAAATTCTCCAATTTGTGGACCTCTCTCACAAGCAAACCTAAGGGGAGGGGGAAACCTAGGGCAAGGATGAATGAAAAAAATAAAAGAGGTGAGGGAGATGAGAGCTCCCTCATCCTATTTAACAGGGCTATTACACAATCACAGTTTTGCCCCTAGAAATTTTGAGTCGAACCACTTAACCCGAGGGCGTTATGGTCCAATCCGAGGTAATTTCCATCCGACAGCCACCGCGCCCTTCATGAGATAGCTTCGCCTCGACGTGAACTCCTCGATGCCGCCACGTGCCGTCCGTTCCTCCTCGGAACCTCCGCCCGGGTTTTGAGGCCCAAACCCATAAACCCGTACACCCAATGGTTTTGAGGCCCAAACCACCAAACCGTCCGCAAGTAGCGTACTCCATACGCGTCCCCCGCCACTCGACACGTGTCACTGCCGTCCTCGACCGGCTGATCGCCAAGTCCTCCTGAGCCCCGCTCGACTCGCACGTCCGCCATCTTGACTCGGTCAACACGGTCACTCCTATGTACACTTGCGCTTGTCCATGTCCCAGATGTTAGCCACCGCAGCTGGTCACCCGGCCTCCTGGTCCCTCAGTCCAAGCCTCACGTCCGTCCTTCACCGCTCCTGGTCCGTCGGCACGACACGTCTCTACTTGACCTTCACCTCGCCGTCGACCACCGCCTCCGAGCTCCACACCACAAGCCAAGAGACATGTCGCACAACCCAACTCACGCCATGGTTATTTCACAAACTCAACCCAAGACGCGAATCACGTTGACAATCACTCATCACAAATCCGAACCACAAGGGCACATATCAACCTTGTGTTCGCATCTTTGCGGCAATGCATATGCCAGAGGCAGTTTTATAGTTCTATTATTTTTATTTTCCAAAGTAAAGGCGAGCCCAGATCTTAAAATTTAACGGGCTCACACGATCAGATTCATATGTATATCTCAAACCTGAATGTCTTACTACTAAGCTACATTTTGTGATAAAGAATGGATTTAATATTAGTTCATAATCCTTACATCGATTTGATATAAAAATTGTGAATCCACTTCCCATATTTACATAAAACACACATCTTAAAAGAACATAGGAAGAGCCTGGCACTCTAATGACTTGCCATCACCAGAGGCTTTTGAGGAATCGAATCTGCTCACCGTTACTCATGTAGAATCGTGCTCATCATGGAGTATGAGTAGATTACTGCTGGCCTGATGGTAAGGAAAGGAAAAGTAAATCAACCCAATTGTTTATTCATTGATGGCGTGGACAAACAATTGAGTCCGCCGATTAGGAGATACATGCAAAATAGCTAGCAGGAGCATGCGAGATGTCAAGGATTGTTCGTTCCTTCGGACGGACTGTTTGATTTATGGCAAGACAGCATTTGGCAAGGATAAGAAGAGAGAAGACGTATGCTCTGGTGGTTGCCATTGTACTTGTACTCTTATAAATTGGGTGGTTCTGTTACAATGCATTAGGTCATCGCTGACGTATGCTAACATAACCGCCCTGCGTGAGCCCAATACTGACTGGACTCTGGGGCGCGTCCGGTCCCTAGTGATCTAACGCGTCCGGTCTAGAAAAACGCACTCTAGAACATCTCTGTTGTTGACCGGACTGTACCGTGCTTGGTGTCCAGTCGTATGCTCAGGCGTGTTCTGCATGTCTAACTCGCTCGCGCGTTGGCACCTAATGGTCGAATTTGAATCGTGTGACATGGCGTTCGCTGAGTGGCTCAGAGGAGTGACTAGACTCGGCGATCGGACACAGGGGCAGCATTCGGTCGGTGCGTCCAGTGCGCCTTCGACAGCCCAATGGCTCTTTGAGCCTTGGGGCTCTATTAATAGGTGGTGGCCGGCTTGGGCTCACACTCTTGGCGCTTTGAAATTTTTGACATCCTTGTGAGCCTAAGTAAACTCCTCCCACTCATCTCCATCATTCATTCATCATCATAGTGAGATTGGGAGTGATTCCTAGTGCATTTGCTTGTGTGATTGTATCTAGTGGTACTTGGGGATTGTTGTGGCTGCGGAGTTCTTGTTACTCTTTGTGGTTGCCGCCACCTAGATGGCTTGGAGCAGCGGAGGAGCATTGGCATGAGTTGGTGATTATTCATGGCTGTCTTCGGTGATTGTGAGGGGTCTTGTACCTTCCCCGGCGGAGCGTCAAAAGGTAACTCTAGCGGATTGCTCGTGTCATTGAGTTACCTCACTTGTGGTAGGTTCTTGCGGTGCCTGGTGAAGGCTTGGTGTGATGCCAATTAGCCACCGAACCACCAAGTGTTGGTCGACACAACGGGGACTAGCGTGCCGGCGAGCACATGAACCTTGGGAGAAAAATCGTGTGTCATCTTGTAATTGGATCTCTCCCGATGATTGATTGGCATTCATATTGTGATTGGTTCATTCCTCGACACGGCGGTATAATCACCCTACTCACTCCTTTACATTCATGCAAACTAGTATTGTAGCAAGCTCTTTAGTATAGCTAGTTTTGAGAGCTTGCTTGCTAGTTTAGTTTCACCTAGTGGAACTCTTTAGTGTAGCCTTGTTGAGAGCTCTTAGTGAGTAGCGACTTAGCTTCTGTATGCCTAGTGATCATAGCAACTAGAATTATTGGGATAGGTGGCTTGCAACCCTTATAGAGCTAGAGCAAAATTACTTTTTGCCATTTGATTTCTAACCACTTGCTCTAGTGTTTTTGTAGAGAATTTTTATAGGCTATTCACCCCCCCTCTAGCCATTTAGGACCTTTCAAGTGGGATTAGAGCTATGGTCACCGTTTGATTGAAGGCTTAACAACCTCGGTGTCAAAAGGTGGCTCAAATAGTATTCAACCATGTTGGGGGCAAACCACCGCACTTTGATGGCACATGCTATGATTATTGGAAGAGAAAAATGAAGATGTATTTGGGTTCAATCAATGACAAGGTGTGGGATGTGACTGAGAGTGATTTTGTGATTCTTGATCCCACCAATCCAACCCCAAGAGAACTAGAGAACAAGCAATGCAACACAATGGCTCTCAACACCATCTACAATGCCATTGATTCAAAGGTGTTTGAGCAAATCAAGGATCTTGAGAGAGCTAGTGAGGTGTGAAGGAGATTGGAAGAAACATATGAAGGCACACCGGCGGTCAAGAGTGCAAAATTGTGCATTCTCAAGGACAAGTTGATAAGCTTCAAGATGAAAGATAATGAGAGCATTCTAGAGATATTTTATAAAATGCAAGTGATTGTCAATGATCTCAAGAGTTTGGGTGAGAAGGTGCAAGATGATGACTTCTCCCACCGGTTCTTGATGTGCCTACCTCCAAGATTTGAGACTTTGAGATTGATCATCATAAGAGGAGGATTGAAGGACAACCCCTAACCAAGTACTAGGTGATGTCATGACACAAGAGACATACCTTGTGGAAAGAGAGGGGGTTGACCAAGATGAGAAGAAAGATGAAGACAAGAAGAAGAGTGTGGATTCAAGGCTAGCATATCATACAAGAACAAGGGCAAAGAAAAGAAAGAAGAATCAAGTGATGATGAAGAAGCTAGTGACATTGACATGGAGTCCATGGCTTTGTTTGTGAAGAACTTTGGAAAGTTCATGAAAAAGAAGGGTTTCAAGTCAAGAAAGAGAAGGGACAACTTCAAGAACAAAGATCAAGTGAGAAAATGCTTTAGATTCAAGAGCAAGGATCATATTTCATTGTCCATACAATAGTGACAATGAAGAAGATGAGATGAAGGAGGAGAAGAAGGAAAAGAAGGAAAAGAAGGAGAAGAAAATGTCCTTCAAGAAGATGAAAAGAAGGGTGGCTCTTATGTGGTGACTTGGGATAGTGATGCCTCTTTGGAGAGTGGTGATGATGACCAGACATCCAAGAAGAAGGCACTTGCAAGTATCACCATCAACAACAAGCCTTCTCTCTTCGACACACCATCATGCTTCATGGCTAAGTCCTCTAAGGTAAAATATGGTGAAAGTGATGGTGATGATTGTGAAAGTGATGATTGCAGGAGCGATGATGATGATGATGAGTACTCCAAGGAGGTACTCATGGACATGATGGAACAAGCTCATGAATGTCTTGAGCTAAAGAGGAAGGAGTGCAAAGACTTGCACAAGAAATGCAAATCTCTTGAATAAGCCTTTGATGAGCTCAATGCTACTCATAAGAGGCTAATAGAAGCCCATGAGAAGCTTGGCAAAGCTCACTCTAAGCTTGAAAAGGCTCACTCCTCCCTCCTAGAGCAAGACAAGCATAAGGTTGTTGTGTCATGTGACGTGGGCTTGACTTGTGATATTATTGATGAATCTTTCTACAAGCCTATTGTTGTTGCTCCTACTAACCCTTCTTGTAGCACTACTACTTCCACCTATTTACTAGTGATGGTTTCACTTGTAATGCCTCACTAATGTTTGAGAATGAGACTCTCAAGAAGGAGGTCGATGAGCTCACTCGCGCCTTAGGCAAGGCCTATGGTGGTGAGGACCGCTTGCTTATGTGCTTGGGTAGCCAAAGAGCATCTCTCTATAAAGAGGGATTGGGCTATACCCCTAAGAAAGGCAAGGCGGCCTTTGCTCCTCACAAGACTAGTTTTGTAAAGAACAATAGTCGATTTTGCACTAGTTGCAAGGAAGTTGGTCACAAAGAGCATGATTGCAAGAACAAGAAATCACATGCTAATGTATCCTCAATTAAGTTTGATTCTTGTTATTTGCTTAATAAGGGTGCCAATGGTGTGTGAAGGCTAAGTTTGTTGGTACTTCCTTGTTGGGCCCAAAGAAGAAGGTCATTTGGGTACCAAAGAGCTTAGTGACTAACCTTCAAGGACCCAAGCAAGTTTGGGTACCTAAAAAGAATTGATCTTCTTTTATAGGTCAATTATAAAGCCAAGGAAGGCATTGGGTGCTTGATAGTGGGTGCACACAACACATGACCGGTGATTCAAGAATGTTCAATTCAATCAACACCAATGATAACAATGATTATGATAGTATCACATTTGGTGACAATGGCAAAGGCAAGGTCAAATGGCTTGGTAAGATTGTAATATCCAATGATTTGAGCATTTCCAATGTGCTACTAGTAGAGAGCTTTGTTGGCGGTCATTAACGATCAAATCCAACCGCCAACTAAGGTACAAAAAGAGGAGAAATTGACAATCTTAAACACATATGCATTTACTATTAACCAAGTTCCACATGTATTTGGAGAATATTATTTCGCAGGTCACAAACACAAATACATGGAATAATTCATTGAAAGACGCTTTCTGACGCTGATTCACGCAAAGGAACAAGGGAGATGCCCATCAACTCAACTCAACCAAGGCAAAGCACCATGGAGGAGTGATCCACGTCCAGCCCATAGCCCACCGTGTGAAGGCAGTGGTGAGGTGGCGTGGTCAAGGGGCAGCCGACCCCTAGGGGCGGGCAACCCCCTGCCGACGCACCTCAGCCACCCCTTCGATAGGCGGTGGCATGGCTCCATACTGAGGCGGTGGGAGTCAGTCCTCACGCCAGGAATAGCCTCTACCACCGCCTCCCTCCTTGTATAGATAGAGGGGTACCCTCCTCTACAACACACACAACACATTGAGCATGACCTCACACACCTCACTCACTCTTGTAGTTTTTCCTTTTTAGTAGTAGCTTTAGAGCAAGGCAAAGCTACCTTGGAGAGCTTGGCTCCTTGGAAGAAGTGACTCTTTGGTATGAATAGCAATATGAGTTCTTCCAAAGTCATGCTTTCATATTACATTTATAGTCATACTTATGAACTAGAGTATAGTTGTTGTGTTATAATCTTGATATATGAATTAGTCTATAGTTTGTATGTCATGAGAGTAGCACACTCAACTTTATGCTTAACAATTCATATTTCTTATATAATCAGAATTAGAGCAAAGTTGAGGTGGCGGTTTATCGTGCTGTTAGGTGTGCTGAAGTTCTTTACCTATCGATCCGTAGGGTCGGGGACTCAGTGGAATTTGGGTAGTTTCTATATACGCAAGCGTGGTGCTTAGGTATGGAGAGACAAGTGAATGCATTGTCCCTTTCCACGGTTGAGGGGTAGGTGGCAGGTGGTGACAACCCAATCCCCTACGTTCGACTGGGGTGTAGGAGTCTAAATTGTCACATGAGGTTGCTGGCGGACTAGTACTTGGTGGCCTCCTGACCTGCTTCACACTTAACCCTAATACTAATTATGTAACTTGTATGATCATTAACTAATATTTGTATGACTATACTAGACCAATGCCTGCTCGACTTAGGATTATCCTTTTATTCTTTCTTTTCTATTTTATCTTTTGAGGAATGCCAAGTGTGTGTCCACTATCTTGAAATCACCATATTTACCCCTGCTATAAACATTGGTGTACTTGCAAGCATTATTATTCAAGTTCATATCCATACTAGACTCTTAATCAATAAATGCCTTCCTTTGGGAAAATATAAATAACGATACCCTGAATACTTCGGTGAAATGCTACAATGATAGCTCCGTACGCTTGTGGATAAATATCTAAAATTGTTAAGAAACTATCAAGGCTATTACTTAGTGACATTGCTAATTATTAGTGATGAGGCTAAGGAATACCAACAAACACTTCTAATGCCATTGCTAGGGATAAAAACTTAGTAATGACGCTCGGTCGTGCCTACCAACATTTCCGACGCCATTGCTGAGGATGGATTCAAGCCCCATTCTTTGTAGTGACGTTATGAAATGCCAACAAGCTTGAACTTCAATCTATTGTCAGTAGCACAACTTTGTGATCTTGGCTTCAAGTGCATATTTGGTGTGGATGATGTAGAGATCATAAGTGTAGATGACTCTAACTTGATCTTCAAAGGCTTTAGATACGAGAATCTATACTTGGTTGATTTCAATGCAAGTGAAACTCAATTGTCAATATGTTTGATCACTAAGTCTAGCATGGGTTGGTTATGGCATAGAAGGTTGGGTCATGTTGGAATGAAACAATTGAACAAATTGATTAAGCATGATCTAGTTAGAGGCTTGAAAGATGTCACATTTGAGAAGGACAAGTTGTGTAGTGCATGTCAAGCCGGAAAGCAAGTTGGCAACACACATCCTAAGAAGAACATCATGAGCACATCGAGAGCATTTGAGTTATTGCACATTGATTTGTTTGGGCCAACAACATATAGTAACATTGGTGGAAACAAATATGGATTTGTGATAGTGGATGATCTCACTAGATATACATGGGTCTTCATTCTTGTTGATAAGAGTGATGTGTTTGATACATTCAAGACATTGATCAAGAGAATACACAATGAGTTTGAAACAACAATTAAGAAAGTAAGAAGTGACAATGGTATTGAGTTCAAGAATACTAGAATTGATGAGTTATGTGATGAGTTTAGGATTAGATATCAATTCTTAGCCAAGTACACTCCACAATCAAATGGCCTTGTTGAGGGGAAGAATAGAACCTTGATTGACATGACAAGATAAATGTTGAGTGAGTACAATGTTAGTCATTCATTTTGGGCCAAAGCAATCAACACGGCTTGCTACTATAGCAATCGCCTCTATTGTCACCCTATGTTGGAAAAGACACCCTATGAGCTTTTGAATGGTAGAAAGCCCAATATTGCATATTTTTGGGTTTTTGGTTGCAAATGCTACATATTGAAGAAAGGCACTAGATTGAGCAAGTTTGAGAAGAAATGTGATGAAGGATTCTTGCTTGGTTACTCCACTACTAGCAAGGCTTATAGAGTTTGGAATTTGGCTAGTGGTACTCTTGAGGAGGTGCACGATGTTGAATTTGATGAAACCAATGGTTCCCAAGAGGAGAATGAGAATCTAGAAGATGTGAGAGGCACTCAATTGGTCAATGCAATGAAGAAGATGGATATTGGTGATATAAGGCCTAGAGAAGTGATTGATGTTGAAGATGACAAAGATCAAGTGCTCTCTAACTCAAATGTGCAAGCTAGTGGTTCTCATGATCAAACTCAAGCTAGTTCAAGTGGTGCTCCAGATCAACAACAAGTGGCTAGTTCATCATCTTTACCAAATGACCAACCAAGCGCAAGCAATCAAGTTCAAGTGCTCCAACCAACCAATGTTGCAAGAGATCACCCATTGGATTCTATAATTAGAGATATTTCTAGAGGTGTACAAACAAGATCAAGATTGGCATCATTTTGTGAGCATTTCTCTTTTGTGTCATTCATTAAGCCAAAGAAGATAGATGAAGCTTTGAGGGATGTTGATTGGGTAAATGCTATGCATAAAGAGCTAAACAACTTCACAAGAAATCTAGTATGGGAGTTAGTTGAGAGGCCAAAGGGACACAATCTGATTTCTACCAAGTGTGTCGTTCTCAACAAGCAAGATCAAGATGGGATAGTAGTAAGGAACAAAGAAAGATTAGTAGCTCAAGGTTACACACAAGTTGAAGGTCTTGACTTTGGTGAAACATATGCTCCGATTACAAGATTGGTAGCAATAAGGATCTTGTTAGAATATGCTTGTGCCCACAACATCAAGTTCTATCAAAAGGATGTGAAGAGTGCATTCCTGAATGCCTACACCAATGAAGAAGTTTATGTTGAGCAACCACCTGATTTTGAAGATGACAAGAAGCCCAACTATGTATACAAGTTGAAGAGGGCATTGTATGGATTGAAGCAAGCACCTAGAGTATGGTATGAGAGGTTGAGGGATTTCCTACTCTCTAGGGATTCAAGATGGGCAAGGTTGACACCACTCTCTTCACCAAGAAGATAGGCAATGACTTGTTTGTATTGCAAATATATGTTGATGACAATATTTTCGGATCAACCAATAAAGATTTTTGTGAAGAATTTGGGAAGACGATGACCAATGAGTTTGAGATGTCTATGATTGGAGAGCTTAGTTACTTCCTTGGTCTTCAAATCAAGCAAATGAAGAATGGTACATTTGCGAGTCAAGGCAAGTACATCAAAGACATGCTCAAGAAGTTTGGAATGGATGATGCAGAGGCAATTAGTACACCTATGGGGACAAATAGAAACTTGGATAGTGATGTAAGTAAAAATATGGTGGATCAAAAGATGTATTAGTCTATGATTGGAAGCCTACTCTATGTGACCGCATCAAGGCCGGATGTGATGCTTAGTGTATGCATGTGTGCTAGATTTCAAGCCTCACCTAGAGAAAGTCATTTGAAGGCAACAAAGAGAATATTGAGGTACTTGAAGCATACACAAAATGTTGGATTTTGGTATCCCAAAGGAGCAAGATTTGAGTTGATTGGATATTCGGACTCCAATTATGCGGGATACAAGGTTGAGAGAAAGAGCACATCGGGAACTTGTCAATTGTTGGGGTGATCATGTGTGTCTTAGTCATCAAAAAAGCAAAATAGTGTAGCACTTTCAACCACCGAAGCAGAGTATATTTTGGCCGGTAGTTGTTGTGCTCAGTTACTTTGGATGAAGGCCACCTTGAATGATTTTGGAATCAAATTCAAACAAGTGCCATTGCTATATGACAATGAGAGTGCCATGAAGCTCACCAACAACCTGGTTCAACATTCAAGAACAAAGCACATAGATGTCTGTCATCATTTCATAAGAGATCACCAACAAAAAAGGGGACATTTGCATTGAGAGTGTGGGCACCGATGATCAACTTGCCTATATTTTTACCAAGCCACTTGATGAGAAGAGGTTTTGTAAGCTAAGGAATGAATTGAACATACTTGACTTCTCAAATATGTGTTGATGCATCCCCCACTTATATGATATGCCTCTCCTTCGAGCAAAGCATATTAAAATTGGTTGACATGTCATTCATCCTTTGCTAAGGAGTTGTTTAGTGCATCTAGTCATTCCTCATATCTTATAGGCTCATTCATAAAAACCAAATGAATTTGATGCTTGTATGGTACCACTATTGCTTCTATGTTTGAAATGATCTAGTGGTAGCATATGACATGTTTGTGGGCTTGTGAACCTAGTGTTTAATCTAGAAAATGAGCTATAAGTGTTTAACTCAACATGGTCAAGATAACCCTTAGAATGAGGTGTGAAGAAGCTTGTCCTTAGATCAAACCAAGTTAAATATCTTTTGCAAGTGATCTGGATTGAACCAAATTTGGGAAAATGATACTCACATAACATGGTCTTCACCCTAACCTATCTAAAATTTGAGCCCACCTTTTGTGCCTCAAAGCACGGTGGTCGGGGACACGGCCGGTCAGTGGCATTGGCTGCTGCGAGGGTTGCCATGAGCAAGGTTCCTGTTTCGAGGGTTGAGCCTGCTCGCAGACCTACAGGGTCTATGTCTGTTTCTTAGCCAGTGACCCCTTGTACGGTTGCTGATGCTGGTGATTCTCGACCAGGGTGGAGGATGACGACTATTGGTATATTTAACGCACATAGATAAATCCATAAGCGCACGGATACCACTGTAGCTTTCATCCGGAGGTATTCCAGGTATCGTATCCACAGGGAAACGTGTGAGGTTAACTACGATCTAACTTAACCTGGAGTAGCAACAAGACTTAAGAAAGTCAAGAGTGTAGAGGAGATTGCTAAGGTCTTCTAATTCTAATCTCGATAAGCTATGTCTTCTATTGTTCAACTGGGGATATTACTATAGAAAACATAGACAGAGTATGATTCCTATAGCAAAATTGTCCTGCTAGGCCTACAAACGAGAAATGGACTACATAGGATTCAACGAGGCTATAAGAGTCACCCTCGCGAGCTACCACTGATCCGAAATATAAGGTACATCCATAAGTAACCCGGTGTAAGCACCATGCTTACACCTAAAATTACTACTTTAACCTATAGGGTCCTATAGATTAAAGCATTCAATGAGCTATGAACCAAATGAACAATATAAACACGATGCTTACTTAAATTAGAAGTTGATTACTAGAGAAATCTCAGACGTAGGTTAACTTCTACCAAGGTACAAGCCATAGAGAGAGCACCAATAGGCCGGCATCTCCTCCAAACTCTTCCCTCACTCTCCACCTCTCCATTTTTAAAGACTAGATCCTATGGAGGTCTAATCTTCTCTTGATAGCTAGCTCTGATCCTCATGAGGAGAATATGAATTAGGGTTTCAGGATCTGCTGAGGAGGTGGGCAAGGGCTGGTATATATAGCCCTGAGGGTGCAACATGAGCCCTTAGATAAAACCGACTTAAGCAACGGCCTAGATGCGTCCTCAAAGGCGGTGGGAACCGACCCTCGAAGACGGCTGATAGGTGGGCCCAGGGCAGGCTGGCCGGCCTACAGGAGGGGTCGGCGTCTTGCCCTCCGCTTCGGTGATGTGGCTTCTAGATCCTTCTAGAGCTTTCCCACGTAGGTGCCACAGTGAAAATTTGTATTTTCCTTTGACGTTTAGGTCCTCCTTGGTGGTTTTTAGATGAAACCCTGCTGGAAACACAGATTCACCAAAACTTATGGAATTTATTAGTTTAGACCCCTAGACCTTCATTGATGATCATATTTATGCCCTTATCCATGTTTAATTGATGGTTTATAATGGTTGTTAACTACCATCAACAATTCCCCAAGCCTAACCTTTGCTAATCCCTTAGCAAAACTAAACTCAGTAATGGATCAGGAGTTGCTACTATGCTTTCACGCCTCAAAAGTACACAAGTGTTCAATCAAAAATTCTCCTCTGGATTAGCATAAACTGATCTGACTTTAAAACTTACCATATTACCTTCAACCATGGGGCTTCTCAGTCTTCACTTAGGTCTTGAGCAATTGAAAGACAGAACGATCAAGTCAAGCACTATGTCTCAAGTTCTTTGTTCCACCATAGTTTTGGAGTTTTTATAAGTTTTCAAAATAAAACTCAGAGATTCCATTGTATGACACTCTCAAGTCTTTCAATATATGTGGTATTTGTGGATCCTTACCAAGGTAATGAAAATGTTATGCCTTTTTCTCTTCCTACCACTAAGGCTTTATGTAGAGTTCATAGGTAGGGAGAAAGCTAGAGCATACTTGCAATGCATATGTTGTAAAGTCAAACAATGGATCCAAAGAGAGTTGAGTCATACAATCAAATCAAGATGTGCATGTGTGTGGATATATGGTGGATATATATGGTGGCTAAGCTAATTCTACTACGCCCCTCGAAAACATATCTCTCTTTTTGAAACTTAGGAACATTTGCAAGGGAACAAGGGCTATCTTATTCATCTCTTCTTTTTTTTCAAGCGGGCATCTAAGTACCCATTGTTTTAGATATCTCGGACACTTGTCCATTTTTTCTTAACTCTTTTTTTCTTTATCTCTTTTTTATGAATAACTTTTGCATAGCCCCATGTCTCCTTTCTGGAACAAAACTTTGAGAGATAGCAACAAGAACTTTGGAGCACTTATTTGGTGGATGGGAAACCTATCAAGCTTATTTTTGGTGTTTTCTCCCAGTGTAGGAGTAAAACATTTTTTTTGTGGATCTAGAAGGAAGGCATGTTCTTGCGCCTACCCCCAGGTGTAGGAGTAGTGCATATTTGGGTGGTGTGTACATGATCTTGATTTTAAGAGCATGACAAACCTCTCATAAGGGTCAACAAAGCTTGACAAAACTCAATGCAAAGCAAGCAACATATATGTAAAAGTTTTCCTAGCCTAAATAAGATGTATGGCTATGGTGGGAATTTAAGCTTTGTCATACAGGAACTCATCATGTAACATTTTTATGTTTTTCAAAATGTAAATCTCCAGAACTTTAGTGTCACTAGGAACAAGATAAACAGTAGCTCAGACCTTCTCATATTATATCCGTCAATTACCTAGACTTAGATCAAGCATATGCTACCCACGAGTGTCAAGTTCAGAGCAAATCCTTATATCAAATCAGTCATATCCAAAACTCAGAAGAATTCAAGGCTGAAAACTAGGTACTTGAATGGAATTACGACAGAGCAACTATTCATCATTTCCATTTAAGAGATTTTTCTGAGTTCTCTGTATTTTATTCAACTCTTAAAAGCAGAAAACTAGACACATGCTTTTTATTTTATTTTCATAATTTGAAATCACACCTTATTAATATATAGCTAAGATAAATTTTTATTTTGTTTTAGTTTGTTATGCATCTTTTTATTTCTTTTGCAAATATGAAGCAAACTTAAAAAATAGTAGAACCAAAAAGAGAAAGAAATACTTAGCTAGATACATGGAGGATGCTCCTCCCCCAAGCTGGATGTTGTCGTGGTCTTTCTTATACGTCTAGAAGTTGTGTTCCTCGCGTAGCGGGTGTAGCAACGGTTTAAAAGAATGTACTTTGGATGGATGGCGTTACTCTTATCCTGCAAAATACTCTAGCAAGAACACCAAAACTCATGGCACATATTAGAATAAGTGTTAGCGGTCAGCCATTCAGAGATTTGTTGTCCTTGGAGGTTTAGAAAGATTTCCTAGTTGATCAAGTTCTAATAGGATGCCTATTTAATATTTTTGGATTTTCTTATTTATATAATGTAGAAAGAAATATGTATGCATGTTTATTTTTATTTTTATGCCACCATGGTGAATATTCCCTTGGGCTACATTCCAAGAAAAATTTCACATGGGGCTTTAAGCTTTAATGATGCAATGATGTAATGCAGTAATGAAAAACTTTTTATTATTTTTCTTTTCTAAATACAATGCTAATGCAGAAAAATAAATATGCTAAGAGTGAAAATAATTCATGCAATGCTAAAAAGTAAATATGGATAACTACCGATGTTACCTCATGGCCAGGGTTCGGATTTTTAAGTCCTCCGGACAGGACTCGGTTAGAGAAGAGTCCTTTACCTTTCGGGTGTATCATCCGATCTCAGCGATGGAGACCCAGATGGCTGCATATCTTGTGACGGTGTCTGTGATGATGATGTTACCTTCTTCCACCAAACCCGTCTTGGTTTTGAGTTTTGATTTTTGGTTTGACAGGTTTAGGACCTTCACTTGTAGAAATTTGGAGAATCGACTGTTCTCCCCCACGTTTTGCTTGAAGTGTGTCTTGCTCATAAGATAGGGTAGAGATCAAGTGCATGGGCTCTGTTGGTGGGAAACACCAACAGAACCAAAACTCTATTTATTCTTCTCTAGCCTTAGGCACACTTAACAAAATGAAGTTGATGTTGTGTGCTTTGTTCAATTATATCATAGGTGATAAGATCAGAAGATTGAGCATGAATGTAGCATTTAAGTTCATTTGACAGAAAGAGTTGAATTGCTTTGGAAGGATTGTCTATCTCTACATGATGTATCAAACCTTGCATGATTATGACTATCATCTTCTAGAGATAAGGTGTGCAATATTTTAGCTCATTTGGTTAAGACCAAGATCAAGGAAGTGGTTCTAGGAACAAGCTTAAGGAACTAAACATGTTGAGTTAGTCAGGTTGAATCAAGTAAATTATAACTCAAACATATTTTGTTTCTTATTTATGTGCCTACCAGAATCAAGGAAAAGCTTTTTGAATAATGACCATTTACCTTAGGATGTTTCCTTTATCATTGGAGCATAATGACACCATATGACGAAGGGTAGATGACTCGTGATGGCCTTTCCTTTTTCTTGAAGTTTTCCTTGTTTGGCTAGCCTCGCGGCTTGAGCTGTTCATGAGCTTCTTGTTTACTAGATCACACCTTTTCTTTCTCATCCTTTTGTCATGCCATCTTTCTGCTCTTCGATCTTTTGACACCTTGTTAGACCTTTTTCCTCACTCATTGTTTTATGCCTATAAAGGATTAATGGACAACACATACCCGAAGGAATATACAATTTTGAAATATGGGTTGTTTGTCTAGAATTTTATAATTTCCCTGTATGCTAATGAAAAGATAGCGTTAGAATTAATTTACACTACAAGAAATATAAAGATCTATGACAAATTTTTTGTGACGATGAGTCAATTCGTCAATAAGTCATGCTGTTTTATGACGACTTTTAGGAGGAGAATGACTTTTTGACGAAAATAATGTGTTCGTCATTAAGACACAATAAAAATCATCATAACCTAGAGAAGTAGTTTGTTTATGATGATCTATGTTCCGTCATAACATGCTACCTTGCGGTCATCATAAATTATTGACAATATTAGTTTGTTATAACTTTTTATTTACATATAATAAATGTGATATTTGGTCTCATTGTCAGTTGTATTTTAATGGGCTCTATATGTAATGCTATTTTCAGAAAATAAAAAACAAAAAATCATCTTCGTCTCACGTCATATGATATGAAAAAGGTATAATACTTTTCCTAAGGTAGAGGTAAAAGATTCAGAAAATAAAAAAAATAAGACAATGGCAAGATTTTAACCTGAGATCCTATTATTAACATCCATGAGTCTTAACCACTAGGACATCAACATGTGATTGCTAACATTTGCAAGTTACTGGATATATAGATGTATTCTCTGCCATGTGAGGGTAGCCCAGGCCAACCAGACGGACTCGTGTCCAAGCGGTGTCAGCCCAGCAGGCCTGCAACGGAGCGCTCCACGTGGTGCGCACGGCGTGGGCACTGGGCAGCCCAGCTGGCCTCGGCACTCTTATTCGCAAAATGCAAAACAAAAAACCACGGAGATTCGAACTTCGGACCTCTCACACATCAATCAGTAGCCTTAGGCCCTGTTTGGTTGAGCTGTGGCTGTGGGAAAAAGCTGCTGTGGGTTGTGAGCTGTGGAAAAGCTGCTGTGGGCTGTGAGCTGTAGAAAAGCTGAAAGCTGTTTGGTTAAACAAGTATAAAATATACCTTTTATCTTTATCTCTCTTGAAACAATTATGGAAGAGCTTTTTATTCCACCAATTTCGAAAAGCAGAAAGCCAAAAGCCAAAAGCAGGGTCAAACCAGCTTTCAAAAATGAACTACGGAAAAGCAGCTGCTTCTGAAAAAACATCCTCCAAAAGCAGCCCCTTTGGTTGGGCTTTTGGCTTTTGGGGCCAAAAGCCCAACCAAACAGGGCCTTAGCCACTGGACTAGAGAAGTGTTCACGTCTATGCTAGTGTTTTTCTTTATTTATCTCTGACTCAATATTAATGAAGAATAAATATCCCGTTCTTCCATGGGGAGTTCGTGAATCTTCGCACATGCGCCGGCGGCTGCTCCCGATTGAACGCCGCCCGGCGGATGAGCTCTCTGTTTTATCATTAGGACTAGTTTTCAGTGGTTTCCTGAACAGTATCAGTATGTACTGCAATATTGTTATGATGATTTATGGCTCCTGGTTGTGGAGTCGTTAGATTTGTGCCTCCTGGTTTTTGGAGTTGTGTTATCTGTATATGTGTCCTGCACTGTGCACAATTACCACACCTCAGTTCTTGAAGTTGTATTTGTGCTGACAGTAAAATTTTGGACAGGAGGAAAGGTCCTGCAATGTGCAAAAATTTGTTTCAGATTTTTTTTTTCATTCCAGATACATAGATACATGATCTCCATTCCTGTGACATACAAAAGCTATACTCAAATCAGCAATATGGACTAATTGATTTTGGTTTCAAGACCTATAATATTTTTTTACTTTATTTATTTATTTATTTGTATGTTCTTATTATTCCGTAATATATTGATTAATTTTTTGAAGATCCTAAAATTACTCTGGTTCATTTTAAGCGAGTTAGGTTGGGTTCTACCCAAAGTCATTAAAAACGAACCATGTACTGAGAGCAGTGCACTAGCCGCCACACCAAACATTTCTAGGAGAACCATGAAAAAGCTTTTTAGGGTATTGCTCCCCGCCAAAGTTGCTCTATATTGGTGTGTCCGCCTCCATCGCCATAGGTGAAATGGTCGTACTAAAGTCATTGGTTTCATATTAGCAACACAAGCATACTTAATGAGCCACATCCAACGAATCATGATTATACGGGTAGACAATGAGATTGATCATATTCAACTTTTCCCCCTTAGCATAACAACAGCAGTTCCGAGCTCGCCGGTTCCGCCAAGCTGGTTCCGCAGCAGACCACGAGAACAGGCTGCGGGCACGAAGCTGCACAGGGTTAGGGGCCGTAGGCTACGGGCGCCTCCGCCGGGGGTAGCTAGCTATAGGCGTGGAGGTCGGCGCAGGGGCCGCCCAGCCGCGAGGCGCGGAGCCGTAGCCACGGGCGTGGAGACCGCCGGTGGGGCGCGGACATCGTGCAGGGCCGTGGCACAAGAGGTTGTGCGGGCTGGCTCCTCGTGGTGGGACGGACGCCAAGCAGTGGGGCGGAATCGGGTGGGCGGGGTCAGCTATCCATGGTCAAGGCCTGTGGAGGGGCGGTCGGCGATGTGGCCTCGGGCGAGCGGCCGGCGCCGGGGATGGAGATGACGCCGCTGCCGAATGCTGCTGGAGCTAGAGGAAGGAGGGGAGGGAATGAGTGGGTGATGCGCGGGCCCCACATGTCACTGAGATGCAGGCTAGCATCCTACGTGGCGGTCAATGCCAGCGTGGCATGGTCAAACCCTTTCCACGCTGGACAAACCAGCTTCTTCCGCGACGAGGTGCTAAAACTGAACGGTTTTGAATACTAGACGGTTTTGTAGTTGGGGGTTAAAATCAGACGAACACAATAGTTGAGGGGCCAAAAAGGGATTTAATCCTTTCAAATATTATATATATGGAAATTACAGTTTTGAGCAAAAGTTTTTTCTATGCAAACAACAATCTCAATTGTAAAATAAAGTGTTAATATTGTTCTGCACAATAAACTACCTGAAAAAAATGGTTTTCTATGAACGAAATAATATTGTAGTGCAAAACAACACCTTGGATGTCTTTTTTTTGGAAGAAAAGCTAATAATTGACTGTTAACATTATGCTAGGACTGTCAATATATTTTTCTGCCTCAATCTTTACATGTTCTTTTATTCCGACTGATGTTGTAATGATCCGTTTAACTTACATCAGCTGTAAGCACCACCATAAAGTTTATCTGCAGTATTATCTACTTGAAATGTTTGGCATGTTTGTTTATTTTGAGTGCCACTGCCAATATATAGTAAACTGAAATGAAGCGGAAAGCAAGAAAGTATGTTCTCTATTTCTCACCACATTCTGAAAATTTAGAACCTTCTATAAACATTTTGTCCCTACTACTTTTCTATTGACTGCCAATTTAGAACCTTGTGCTCTTGCCTGCTGTTGCATTGTGATTTTCTAAAGTTTCCTGTCTGGTTAATGTTAAAAATTTTCTATCACATTATATACTTCTAACACTATTTTCTAATGCACATGCTCTTGACATGCTGTCGACTAGAATCAATTAGCAATTGATACCGACAGCAAGCCAGTCAAACAGGCATGTGCTGATTTGCTCAGGACTAGAACACGACAAATGAGGTACAATTTGAAGAAGCTTTACTTCAATGGTGTACCAGCAGACAAAGTTAGAACAACATCACCATTGAAGAGTATGACTGATGATCAATGGAGAGATCGAGCCGGTGGAGATGTGGTCAAGCCCAAAGCACAAGGCATGTTGGTCAATTGCTTTCTTAAGCCATTTATTTTTCTTGCATTGGTTTGTTGCATGTTTGAGTTTATTTTTTCGTATTCTACACCAATTTGATTGTGTCTAAGATTCTGTAGCTATGCTATATTGGACTGTATACAGTAGGCCATCCTTACAATTATACCTAAAGTTGCTTGGCTTGTTACCCTGATAATTGTGTGCTCATTAGATATTAATGAGCCTATTGGGCTGCACTCAATACAACTGCAGCTCATTATATTTTAGCGACAACATATAGGGTTGTGTTGCAGTTGGTCTTCCAGAATAGGGCACAATCTTTGGCTGTGATTGCTTTCTATTTTTCAAACTGTTTTAGGTTAATAACTTGTTGTGGACATAAATTCAACTACACTTAAAGAGTGTTGATGTTTGTTGAATATCTTAGCAAATCTGGTTTCAAATTCATCTAATTTTTATCTCTCTCTGTAGCCATTCTTCCCTGCTTACTAAATTGTTCCTCACAGGACAAGTGTGCAAAAAATGCACTTAACCGTGAGAAAGTAAGGTTTCATCAGATGATAGGATCTCGGTGCTATATTGCGACAACACATGCCTTGGTAAGATATGAAAACATTGTGTTACAATCATTCATCATTGAACAATTATTCTTATAATCTTACACCTACAAAATGTTTGTGAATAATTTTAGAAGCAAGGATTAATATAAAGATGAACCACCCAGTGCGATAGATCTTTTCAAGGCGCTACATTGCAGCAGCAAGACTGGGTTTAATGAGTCTGCAAAGGAAGCTATTGTAAGTACAAGCTCCATTTTGAACTATATATAGCTCTGAACAAATGTTACTGGTTTTAGTTGAGTCTGTAATGTGTACATGCTTCCTGCTGTTACTTGTGAGACACAGAACAACAACTTGTTCATGTGTAGCAGCAACTTGTACATGCTTCCTATTGTTCCAAGGAACAATGATCAATTGTTGCATGTGTAGCAGCAGCTTATTCATGCTAATTTGGCAAGATTGTACTGCATGATGTTACTGCTGTCCAGAAACTCTCTTAATAGCACATGTAAACTTGTAGACACTGCCAAAACAGAAATATTCCCAAATTCCCAACCTGTACTGTAATGAGTCATCATCCCAAACTGTAGTGTAATAGTTTGTAGCATAAATGATCTCACTATATTGAATCGGGAAGAGTCATCTGTGTCATGCTCAATTATGGTAAAATATTCAGTTGGAAAAATGTTTTCGTGTTTTAAATGGCCTTTATTGTGAACCTTGATTGTACATCTATTTTACAAAGCCTGCATTCACTTATTTGAGCAACACTACTATCAATTATGACCACCTTTCTGTTGGTTTTAAATATATTAGTCAGTAATTAATTTCAGAATTGTCTTACTGATATGTTGATGTTTTTAGGCTGAAATGGAATCCATCGCTGCTGCACCTGTAGAAGACGGCCAAGTTTCAAAGACCCCTGCTGAAGTTGTTGCTCAAGTGTTGCCGAAATCAAAATTTCTTCATAATATTGGCCTTCAGCTAGCAGCCCCCAAGAGAAGCTCCAAAGCCATTAATGATGCACGGGTTATAGAACTTGAAGCAGGAGTTGCAGCTGGAAAGCAAGACAAAGAAGAACTAAAGGATGAGATGGAGACTTTGAAGAAGAAGGTGGAGGAATCCGAAAATGAAAGACGCAGGCTATTAGAAGAGACAGAGCAGTTGAAGAAGGCACAAGACGAGACGAATGCTTTCTTTCATCGCAAGTTCAGCAAAGAGCAAGGCCATTCCTTTAACTCTGTAAGTTTGCAGATGCATATGGTTGGACGTCTGATTTTGGAACTTGGCTACTCAGACCATATTATTTTATGCTACAAACATTTGGTAGTGCTATTATATGAGACTTGGCTGATCTAGTTTAGATTATGCTACAAACATAGGTAGTGCTGTTATTTTGAGACATGTCTGATCTGGTTTAGACCATATTAATTTCTGCTATGTATCTTGTTAGTGCTGTCTTTTTGCTATGTGGAAATGTGTTATCTAGGATTTGTAAAATTACTGATGGATGTGACCATATTTATCTATCCTTTGGAATGAGATCTGGATGATCGATGAATGTGTATGGGTTGTGATGCATCTACGGATTATATATGTGAATGAGATTCTGGATGATTTGATGAATGCGTAAGGGCTTTGATTGATGAATGTATAGATTATATATGGGTTGTTATGTAATGGATGCCGAAATGGGCTGATTATGTATGGATGCTGAAAAGGCTATTTTCTCTACACGTTTAAATGGGCTAGGCCTTTTCTGGCCCACTAAATAAAGAGGCCGCAAAAAATGGGCCAGAAATTGATGTTAATTTTACTTATATAAATGGGCTTTGCAAATTATAAATTTGGCTCACAATTATATTTGGTCCAATAAAACCCTGCTTAGTACATGGGCCAAGCTAGGCCTTAAGATATTTAGGGATGACTTTTTAATCGGGTCATCATAAAAAATTATGATGAAAAAAATATGCAGTCGTCATAGAACAAGGTTTACCACACATGATCTATAACAAATGATTTATCGTCATGCAGTCGTCATAAATACATCTGCTATGACAAAAATACTAGAAATAATGATGATAATAGGTCGTCATAGATCCTAAGATTTCTTGTAGTGTTAGCATAGCTTTTGTTTATCATGTTCTATACAGACATGGCTCAAGGCAAAGGTAACTTGCAGCAGAAGACAAAGTGAATGACCTTTGATACTTGCAGTCCTTTTGTCCATGATGAATGAGCTGTGTCTTCTTTGTGCAATGTTATTGGAGTTCATCGTGAGCCTTGCTTCATCTTTGATTTGAATTCATCTCGTGACTTACCCAAATTGAGTTAGGAATTTCCTGTAGAGGTTAGTCCACAAAATATCCAGTGTCTACTAAAGCATACTATCAGCTCAAAAATCAACCTAGACACCATGTCTAATTTGATTTAGGAAGGCATTTTAACCTAAGCACCATGCTTAATTTAGAAGCCTTTGGAAGTAAAATCAGCACACCTTTTGGTTCAAGAATCAAACTAGACACCTTGTCTACTTTAATTCAGGAAAATAGTTTAAACTAAGCACCATGCCTAATTTAAAAGGTGTATGAAAATACTTTAAAACATACGCATACTATAGTAAACAAAGGTAGCATGAAAGCATTATAGAGATTTACTCAAATAGAGATGAAAGAGCATGATTGTTACTTATCAAATTGAGTACGATTTAAAGGTAGAGATAACCAAGGTGGATTAGCAACATGGCATAAGATTTTTTTAGAGAAGTCATCCCCCCATGCTTGAATTTTGCAAGGCAAAATCAAGTTTGGATGGATGTGATTCAATGTTGCATGGTGATTGGTTGGACATACCTTGAGTCGTCATCCTTCATCCTTCTTGCTTTAAACCCTGAATGGTTAGTGACAAAAATACCCGAAGGAATATTTTCACAATTATATTTTTATACTCATTTCACAAGGGCATTATAGTAAAAGATGAAAACTCATATTATCTCCCGAAAGTGCTTGTTTTAGGATAGAAGCTTGTCCTTGGGAATCCTTCTAATTGCACTCAAGTTGGTGAAGTGGTTTCCCCTCCAACACCAACCTTTGGGTACCTATCTCCAGATTCATGCCTACGTAATTTGCAATATTTATGATAAACATATGCATCTACATACACTCCTTCAGAGTCTTTATGAACAAGGAGAATGAGGGGGTTGAAGATCTCGTGTATGGCAATGTTGGAGAGACCAATTGATTCAGGAGATCTCTCATGTGAACATGGATTTGATGAGGTGCTCATGAAATAACTTCCATGTTCGCTGATGTCATCTTCCTTTTCAATCTCCAAGGGTGTTTCTTCATGAATGTCTATAGGCAAAAACATTGTCTCGATCATTCCATGCCTATGACAGTCATTGGACATTTTATTGTCCAAGATTTTCCTTGGATTGGTAACTCTCAGGTTGATCTTATCTAAAACCTCGTCCATCCATTCAATGGCAACTGCACATAAGTTCTTAATATCCTCTAGCCATTGTTGTTGCTCTTCTTGGTCTTTCTTATGGCCTTCATGATTCCTAAGTTTTGGTTGTCTTAGTGGATTTCTAGGGTCATCATGAGACCGAGGAGAAAGAGCATAAGTGGGATCATCGGGGTTAAGGATGGGTTGAAAGATGGGTTCAAATGAGACATCTAATGTGGGCATAGAAGGGGAGAGAATAGGATTGGCTTCTAAATAGCTTGGCTCTCCTTCTATGGCATCACTAGACATGCCATCCTTGAATTCCTCCCAATGTCCTATATGGAAATAAGGACATTTCCTAAGAGATCCCTTGAGAGAATTTGAATTATATTCACTCAAAGGTCTCTTATGAAGATGAGAATTTAATGTTCTCCCAAAATCAGCACCAAAAAGGTCATCCTTAATTTCAATAGGTATTTCCAAAGGTGGAATTCCTTCTTCTCTTGGGGGATTTTGGGGTATTGATGGTTCGGGATTGACAGCTAAATCTTGGGATTGGAGTGGTTGTGATTTGGCTATCAAAACTTCCTCTTCTTGTTCGGGAGGTGATTCCTTCTCTTCCTCGAGGAGTTCATTATGAATGCTAGTGCAGGGAGTGATTCCACTAATTCTATTAAGCATAGCCCTTGCTTCACTAGTAGACAAATAAAGAAAAGCTCCTCTAGAGGCTGCATCAAAGGATTCCCCAGAATCCTTGCTAAGACCCATGTAAAAATGTTGAAGAAGTATAGGGTCTTGTATGGCAAGGTCTAGGTCAGTGATGATGAGTTCATTAAAACGATCCCACGATGTACGAAGAGATTCTTCTTCTAGTTGTCTAAAATTTAGAACCTCTTTCTGAAGGCTAACCACTTTAGAGATGGGAAAGAAACATAAACAAAATTTAGAGCATAACGTTTCCCAATCTCCTTGCATACTTCCTACGGTTTGGCTATACCAATGTTTAGCTCTTCCCGTAAAAGAGAACGGAAACAACTTCCATCTTAAGGACTTATCAGACATGCCAGCGATATGCAAGCATGCACAGGTCTACTCAAACTCTCGTAGATGTGAGTATGGGTTTTCATCACTTTCTCCCGAGAAGGATTGATCCCGAATCAGTTTTATTAAACATGGGCATAGCTCATAGCCAGGTGTTAGGATAGGCTCTATAGATTTAGGTGGCCCAAACCTCATGCTCATGGGTTTAGTGTATTGATAGATAGGAGTGGAATTCATAATGAAAAAGAAAAGAAATGAATGAAAGAATAAAAAGATAAAAGAATATGATACAAGGTTAGGATAGGTTCGAAGTTAACTCAGCAACCATTTTCCCAGCAACGGTGCCAGAAAGCTTGTTGGTATATTTAACACACATAGATAAATCCACAAGCGCACGGATACCACTGTAGCTTTCACCCGGAGGTATTCCAAGTATCGTATCCATAGGGAAACGTGTGAGGTTAACTACGGTACAACTTAACCCGGAGTAGCAACAAGACTTAAGAAAGTTGGGAGTGTAGAGGAGATCGCTAAGGTCTTCTAATTCTAATCTCGATAAGCTATGTCTTCTATTGTTCAACTGGGGATATTACTATAGAAAACATAGATAGAGTATGATTCCTATAGCAAAACTATCTTGCTAGGCCTACAAACGAGAGGTGGACTACAGAGGATTCAATGAGGCTATACGAGTCACCCTCGTGAGCTACCACCGATCCATAATATATGGTGCATCCATAAGTAACCCGGTCTAAGCACCACGCTTACACCTACAATTATTACTTTAACCTATAGGGTCCTATAGATTAAAGCACTCAAAGAGCTATGAACCAGATGAACAATATAAACACGATGCTTACTTAAATTAGAAGTTGATTACCAGAGAAATCTCAGACATAGGTTAACTTCCACCAAGGTACAAGCCATAGAGAGAGCACCAACTGGCTGGCATCTCCTCCAAACTCTTCTCTCACTCTCCACCTCTCTATTTCTAAAGACTAGATCCTATGGAGGTCTAATCTTTTCTTTATAGCTAGCTCTGATTCTCATGAGGAGAATATGAATTAGGGTTTTAGGACCTACTGAGGGAGGGGGCAGGGGCTGGTATATATAGCCCTGAGGGTGCAACATGAGCCCTTGGACCAAACTAACTTAAGCAATGGCCTAGATGCATCCTCAAAGGCAGTGGGAAACCAACCCTCGAAGATGGCTGACATGTGGGCCCAGGGGAGGCCGGCCGGCCTATAGGTGGGGTCGGCATCTTGCCCTCCGCTTCGGTGACATGGCTTCTGGATGCTTCTAGAGCCTTCCCACATATGTGCCACATTGGAAATCCATATTTTCCTTTGACATTTAGGTCCTCCTAGGCGGTTTTCAGATTATACCCTGCAGGAAATATAGATTCACCAAAACTTGTGGAATTTATTAGTTTAGACCCCTAGACCTTCATTGATGATCATATTTATGCCCTTATCCATGTTTAATTGATAGTTTATAATGGTTGTTAACTACAACAACGACTATCGCTGATATCACTGTTCATTCAGGCGTCGAATGAGCGAGGCGAGCGAGGGCGCGACACACGGCAGCGTTGGACTCACAGTGATTCCGACGGTGGGTGTTGGACCGGCGTCCGAGGGTTTTTACCCTCTTTGTTGCTTACTAGAGTGCGTCGAACCCTCCCTGTGCGGAGTCTGATGGTGTCTCTGTGGTGTGAGTCCGATGGCTATGTCGATGACCGTTTGCACGGCAATGGTTGAGTTACTTTGAATGGGACACATGGCAGCTCGGTGTTCGCCCAAGGGGGCATTGGACCCAAGCATCAAATGGTTTGATGGCCCCGTGAACGTGAGTCCAATGGTCACTTATGTGACTCAACAACTCTATTTCGTGGGGGCTTATTTAAGTCCCTTGGCCGGCTCTTGCTCACTCTCTTGGCCATTTTCATTGACATAGCAACCTAGTGAGCATAGCCAAAGCCGTCCCACTCATCTCCATCATTGATTCATCATCTTTGTGAGATTGGGAGTGAATCCCAGTGCATTGCTTGAGTGATTGCATCTAGAGGCACTTGGTGATCATGTTTTGCTGCGGGATTCGCTTGTTACTCTTGGTGGTTGCCGCCACCTAGATGGCTTGGTGCAGCGAGGATCATCAAGCGAAGGTTGGTGATTGTCTTCGGCTCCGATCGTGGTGATTGTTAGGAATTCTTGACCTTTCCTCGGCGGAGAGCTAAAAGGTACTCTAGTGAATTGCTTGTGGCTTGTGTGATCCTCATCTTGTGTTGGTTGTGTGGCACCCTATTGAGGGTTTGGTGTGTGATGCTAATTAGCGTGTGAACCTCCAAGTGAGTGTATCGCCACAATGGGGACTAGCTTGCCGGCAAGCAAGTGAACCTCGGTGAAAAATCTTATGTCATCTCTTGCCACCGTGGTATTCTTGTGATTGATTGGCTTCATCGTTGATTGGTTCATTCCTCGACACGTCAGTATAATCATCATCACCTCTCTTGCACTTACATTTCTTAGTGTAGCTAGGCCCTTTAGTGTAACTAGTTTTGAGGGCTAGTAAGTGCCATAGAGTCTTTGAGAGCTCACTAACTTAGTGTAGTGACATAGCCTTTGTGTGCTTAGAGACTATAGCAACTAGAATTGTGGTTAGGTGGCCTACATTTTTAGTAGGCTAGTGCAACATTCGCTTCGCCTCATAATTGTCTAACCGGTTTGCTTAAGTATTGTTGTAGAATTTTTTATAGGCTATTCACCCCCTCTAACCATTAGGACCTTTCAGTGCTGCTGAGGAATGCGAGGTTGTTTCATATGCTATGGAGGAGCATGTGATGTCATGCCATAGGCGCATTCATATTATGTGCGAAGGCCGAGAAATTGACATAGACGAGGAGGAAGAAGGTCCAGCTAGGAAGCGCGCGGGGGGCGAAGCAAGCCGTAGTAGTTTGAGATATTTTGCTAGCGCATGTAGTGCTGATGAGGCTGATATTGAGCTGTTTACCAGCCCAAACCTCCGCGCGTGTCACTTGGGAGGGACTGAGGAGGAACGTAGGAGTGTACCATTGCATTTCTATGCCGGAGGCAGAGCTGATGCTGAGTAATGAGTCAGTTGGTCATCTAACTAAGGATTTGGAGGTTAGCGTTGTGAGGTCTATCATGCTTGCTCAGGCTACTTGTCTGTGTCATGGGAGAGTGTATCGCGGAGCTTGAGAAGTCAAAGAAGGAAGTCGTGAAGGAGCTGTGTTCTAAAAATAGGGATTTGAAGCAATAGGTGGAGGTGTTGGAGGTGAAGGTTGCCAAGGATAAGGATGCAGTGGATGAGGTGCAGGAATTGCTGGGTTGCCATCTTGACCTTCAGGCTAAATTGAAGAAGCAGGACAATGAGCTTGTGACGGTTGAGGTGGCCCGTAAGGTGGCTGAGGAGCTAGCTGCGTCGAACGGCCAGAAGTTGAGCGAAACCTATGAGGGTTTGCTCACTTGCATGCAGTCTGCCAAGGTTGTCTTGGACTTTGTATTTGCGAAGGCTGGATCATCTGAGAGTGATGCCCTGCCAGAGGCATATGTGCATGCTTTCTCAGAAAGAATGGCTTAATGCGGAGGTTGGTCAACTACTCCCACTTCTGGATAATGTTTTGGCCTTTGGTGCATTTGGTGCTGCTTTGGGGGTTGCACGCTCATTTTAGGTGTCAGGGTGTGACCACCTTAAACGGTTGCGATGGGTGAATCACAAGTTTCCCAGCACTGATGATGTGCGAGGGGCCGCTCAGGACCGGGCTTGCCAGAATGTATCTACACATTTTTTGAAAAGGTTTTGGATGGAGGGTGGAGGGCGTGCCCTTGCATTTGAGGAGGTAGCAAAGGCTACTTAGGAGGTGGGAATTTTGTTCTTTATTGTTTGTTGTTTCCTTCGTGTTCACCATTTTTGCCAACTTTTGTTAACTCTCTCTTTTTTGTTGGTGTAGTTGAATCATGCTTGGGCACCCACGCCAGCTACCACGGGCACTGGGGATGGTGCTGACACTTCTATTATGGGCGTGCATTCCGCAGTGTCTTCGGTGGAGGCTTCAGTGGTGGCTGGGGAGGTCACGAGGGACAACGCCGATGTTGGAGCGCCTCGAGATGATGCTGTTACACATGAGGGTGCTGACGCTGGCGAAGACATTGTGCAGGGTGGAGCTGCTATGGATGTAGACCAACCGAGATAGGTTTGACGCGGGTGTGTGTGTCGTAGATGATATGTTAAAACACTATGCTTCATATTGGGTCACGCTCGTGTGGAGTGTGGTGATGGTTGAATGATTAATTGTTGCCTTTGTCACGCAGGTTCCTACGAGGCCTGCGTGCAAGGTCTTGGATGTTTTGCCCCTGATGATGAATCATCAGGATTTGTACATTTCTTGTGCGTCCTGGGTGCATGCCAAGTCAAAATTTTTGTCACTGTCTTTCGAACGTTTTTGGTGGGCGATGGTCTAGTCTTATGATAAAAAGGATCAGGATGCGCGCAGATTTTAGAGGAATGCGGATCTTATGGATCGGTAGTCCGAGCGATTGATGTTTGGTTCAAGGTCGGTTTCAGAGATTGTTGATGATGTTGATGAAGATGATGTGATTGACTATCTTTTTGGGTGGGGGCGGTTGACTTTAGATGACGAGGGTAATCTAAAGGTCCTGAAGCCAAAGCCCTTGGATCTTCATGATCGCGATCGACAGTTCATGTACCGAGGGAGGGTTTTGGAGGGGGTCTACCCCTAGTCCCAATGGCCCCCGTTCTTTGGGGACCACTTATTGAGAGTGGCGAGGCTGATGGGCGTGGCGGTTTGGATGTTGAGGTAGTTGATGTGGCTGAGTTTGTAGAGGATGTGGCGGGTGTTCTTGTTGAAAGTTTTCTTGAGGAAGTTGTTTGCTATATGGTTGGGAAGATTGGCTTCGATGTGTACTTTGGAGAGGATGCACCTAGCGTTTGGGAGTACCATCGTTAGGAGATGGTTTAATGTGGGATATGCTAAAGAGGATTGAGTTGTTGGTGTTGTAATTATAAAACACGTTGATGTTGAAGGCCCCGCTGAGGGTTGTATCATTTTGTCTAAGTTGTGCGGTTCAATATGTACAGACTGTTGTTCCCTATGGAGGTTGTGTTATAAGTGATGGTGTTTGTTTTAAGGCTTGGTCGCCGTGGTGCTCGTTCCCTTTTGTGTGAGGTTTGAATTTGTTAATATGGGTTTTAAGTGCGGTGGTCTGGCTCGGTTTTGAAATTTGGACGTAGCGACGAGGGTTGCTTTCATTATTTTGAAACTTAGGTTTAACGACGCTTGCCTTAATTTTTGGGTGAGGCCCATTTGTTTTGTTGTTGATTTGAAGCGCAGCGACGTCCTGCATTGTTTTTGGTGAGGCTTGCTTGCTTAAATTGATGATTTAAAACACTGCGACGCCCCTCTCTTTCAGGTAAGGCTCGCTTGTTTTGGATTGCAGCTTAAAGCGCAGTAGTGCCCCTCTTTTCTTTTTTTGGCGAGGCTCGCTTGTTTAGATTATTGACTTATAGTGCAGCAGCGCCCCTCTTTCTTTCAGGCGAGGCTCGCTTGTTTAGATTTTTGACTTAAAGCGTAGCGACACCCCCTTTCTTTTAGGCGAGGCTCGCATGTTTCTCTTAGTGATTTAAAGCACAGCGACGCCCCCCTCTCTTTTAGGTGAGGCTCGCTTGTTTTAGATTGTGGCTTAAAGCGCAGTGACACCTAACAAGATCCTAACATATGGGTATATTAAGCCTCAGGTCCAATGTTTCCAACCGAAGAAGACTGCCCGACCGACCCCTCTAGGATCGCTCAGGGGCTATGCCCATCGGGCACGCTCGCGCACTCCCTCTGGCAAAGAGACCCAGCCAAGCCTGACTTGGCCATGACCTCCGCCTAGGGCTCGGGGGCTCGCCCGAGCCCTAGGCTCCTGATCTACGGCACATCAAGGCCCGTCCCTTGGCTCCTGACTGGCTAATGACGCCAGCCAAGGCCCGAGTGCAAGCAGACAAGCCCCGAGCTATCGATGCCCGGGGGCTCCTCGGTGTCGCTCCCTAGGCACGGCCCTATCAACTACTCCCCAGATAGGGTCACGCCTGGGGTGTGACACAAGAAGGCAAAGCTTTCCCTAGGCCTCCAGGGGCTCAAGGGCTTCCGGGGCCATGTGTTAGCCCCTGGAGCCGACCTCCTTCACCACCAAGAAGACTTCAGAAGGTCCACTTGGGGGAGGCTGGTCCAAGCCAACACAGCCTGACACGCAGTGTCAAAGTAGAGTAGCCGGACGACACCCAAGGCTTCTTTAGCTCCACGACACCGCCATGGTCCATGGCACACCGCTGTAAGGCCCTCCTAGACTTCAATGCACGTAGACCATAGACTAGAACCCCCAAAGAGCCATGTACCCGACCTATCTTGTTATATAAGGGATAAGGTCAGATCTAGGAGGGGGATTCTGATTTTCCACCATCAGACATTCCATTGCATTCGATCTACCTCTGCTCTGCATCGAGAGCAAGGCAACCCAGAGAGGGGCACCGAGAGCTCCTCCACTGTATCCCATCATCTCCCTCCTCTCCGATGAGGGGGAGACTCCACCAGTGGCGAGGCAACCTTAGGATTAGCACCGAGCTAACCCCCTACCAAATCTCTCTCTCTACAACTCTATTGTAACCCTCCGATTTTGGGTGCTTTGGAGTATAAGGATCATCAGCTGCTGGACGTATGGACCGAATTGGCCTAAACTAGGATAAACCATTGCGTCCTCTCTACGTGATTCTTGTGTTCTTGAGTCCACCCAAGCCACCGAAGACCCGTACTCTGACACCGACTCAAACAACTATGCATGCTGTGGTTTTGACCCCACGACAACTGGCATGCTCGGTAGGGGGCAGCGTCAATTACGATTCAGGCTCTACTATGGCTGGAGCCACCCACCTCATCACCGAAGCAAGCGGCACCACCCTAGAAGGCAGTGTTTGCTTCCTCGACGAGTTCTCCATCATGGATGGCGCCTTTGCTCTAGGCCAAGTCCTCAACTTTGGGACCCTAGCCTACATCGCCGACTGCTACAGTGAGCTTTGTCCACTCCATAGGGCTGCGCCAGTAGGCAACAAGCCCCAGTGTTGCCCCCTCCACCAGGGGTCTTGGGAGCATATCTCAAGGTTCTGTCCTACCAGATCAAGCACGGTCTTGGCCCAAACCCCACCGTGTCAGAACACCGCCAGATCTTTTGCATGCTGGCCAATGTCCATCACCAGATCACCACAGGTGAGGTGCTCCCGCTGCCTGACCGCTTCTAGTACTACCTCTCGGATCTGCCTTTAGGGATACAAAACGCGATGGCATCCTTCCAGGTCGATCTAGAGCACCTCATCAGTTGCGAGGTGCCGCAAAGCACCATCCTCTCCTGCATGGCGGGGATCAACATCCCCTCACTGTGCACCTTCCCCAAGATCCTTTTGGGGAACGGCCCGTAGTATGACTCCGATGACATCGACTACTCTTCCTCACCATGCATGTGCTACCACATCGACGGTGAGGACCCTACACAGGAGGAGGATCGCCTACGGGCTCGATAGGTGGACCAGAGTCCCCGTAGCCATGCAGCCTACCTTCATGAGAAGGAGGATCGCCTATGGGGTTAGTAGGTGGACCTAGAGACCGCTGAGGAAGAGCTCGTGTGCCAAAGGTAGGACCTTGCATGGCAATGAGCTGCGCGACCACTCGATGACGACGACGACGCCCGCACGGGGGCTCCCAGCGGGCTCTGCTTCCCCCGCACGGTGTACAACATGGCGGCCGCCGGTTGCCACCTGGGAGACACCTCCGACACGCCGGACCCAAAGACCAACGAGCAGCTGAATTAGGTGAAGCGGCTCCTTTGTGTCGCCCTCGAGCAGTAGGCCGAGAGCTCAACCACACAGCGTCGCGCCATGCTCTCCTAGCCATCCAAGATGATGGCCACTGCCAACGGGGACTGCTCTGACGCACACATCCCATAGGCAGGAGGCAGCAGCGATGACACCTCTGGCAATAGCTTTGACTGGCCGTAGGCTCGGGGCACCAAACCTCGGCAGGAGCGAAGGCATGACCTTTATCCTCACTGTCCTCCCGTGCGCCACCGTATCGACGATGATCACGATGTTCGTGACACCATCAAGCCTAGATGCCATGTCAGGCATGGTCCCGCACCCCTAAGCGATGGGATAGGGGCGCCGCTCTAGATCACTTTGGCCCCCTTGTGTTCGGGGCAGCGATCTAGGCCATTCCCTACCCCAAGTGTTTTCGGCCATCGACGCACATCCCCAAGTACGACAGCGAGACCAACCCAGACCATTGGCTAGAGGTCTTCTATGTTGCCATGAAGGCCGAGGGGTCAGATGGTGACTTCACCGTCCAATACCTTACCCTGCTTCTGTCAAGCTCGACCAGAGCTTGGCTCAAGCAGCTCGAGCCCGGCAGCATCCGCTGCTGGGGCGATTTTCATTTGGTCTTCATCAGCCACTTCTAGGGCACCTACACCCACCCAGGTTACTCCTGGGACCTCCGCAATTGTAGGTAGAGGGCCAATGAGACCCTCCAAGAGTACATTCAATGCTTCTCCAAGAAGTGCAATGAGCTCCCCAACATCACCGATGCTGACATAATCAACACCTTCATCTGTGGCATGACCTGCAAGGCGCTTGTCCATGTGCTTGGCTGTGAGACCCCATGCATGACATGGGAGCTCCTAGATGTCACCACCCAGTATGCCACTAGCAAGGAGGCCATCCAGGCCAACTTCAGTGGGAAGGCCAAGGCCGCCGGCCACCTTAGTGGTGGTGACAGCAGCGACGATCCTGCCTCGTCCCAGCAACGCTGCTACAAGCGGAACAAAGACTAGAAGCACTGCGGGGAGGAGATGGTGGCAACGGCCGACCGTGCCGCTAGACCTTAGCCCCATGGGTGTGGTGCACGCCCAGAGCACTTCGAGAAGGTGCTTGAGGCCCCCTACCCCTTCCACAGGGGCAAGCAAAGCATGTCCTCAAGGACTGCGCTACCATGAGGGGCTACATCGGTAGCACCCTTGGCCAATAGGGCAAGGCCTAGAAGCCTTCCCCGAAGGTCAGCGACCCAACAGACGGTGCCCAGGAGGAAGACAACAAGTTCCCTAAGGCTGAGTGCTGCCTCATGATCTTCGGGGGCTCCTAGGCATATGAATCTCGCTTGCAGCGCCCCATCACTGAGCAGGAGGTGAACGCCATTCACACCCTTGCTGCCCTGATGTGGCTCCGACGGGCCCAGATAGCCATCACCTTCGACCAAGAAGATCACCCCGATTGCATCCCTCATCCTGGGCGCTACCCACTCATGGTTAGCCCGATCATGGGTACCATGTGCCTCACCAAGGTGTTGATGGATGGGGGCAGCCGTGTCAACATACTCTACGCCAACACCCTTGATAAAGATGGGCATCCGTCGGAGCAGCCTGAGCCCTAGCAAGGCGCCATTCTATGGGATCATGCCAGGGAAGGAAGTCGTGCCCCTCGGGTGCATCTGGATCAATCTCGCCTTTGGCTAGCTGGACAACTTCCGCAAGGAGCCACTCACCTTCGAGGTCGTCGATTTTCCTAGCATTTACCATGTCCTCCTCAGTTGACCGTGCTTCGCCAAGTTCATGGCCGTCCCCAATTACACCTACCTGAAGCTCAAGATGCCCGGTCTGAAGGGGGTCATCATCGTCGAGGGCAGCTTCGAGCAAGCTTACTACTGCGAGCAGGACTACATCGCCCTAGCGGCTGTGCTCATCGCCCCCTATGTTTCTGATGGCACCGGCCATGATGCAGGAAGGGCATTGGTAGAGGAAGCAACCAAGGCAGTGGCGATGCCTGACCAATCGAGCATTGGTGATGTGGCCAAGACTCCTAGCGGCAGTGGTGGCTTGGTTGGCCCCTCCATCTAGGCGCTCGACCCCCAAAAAGGGGTTGACCCAATCGAGGTGAGTTCTGACCTTTCCCCATGAGGGATGGCCATCGCTGAGCCATCCGCCTAGAAGTGATGTCCCCCTAGCCAAGACCCACCTGCCGACCCCCTTCGCCAACCTACCCCTCCAACAACAAAAACCAAGATAAGCCCCATCCTCCTGACCCTCTTGCTTCGCTTGTTTCTATTGTAGTCTCCTTTAACCTAAGCAACCCCAGTGGTAGCTCGGCTACACCAAAGGAACGATCGAGCTAATCACTTGCTGCCATCTGTGAAGGTGGATCACAGTGCAAGGCCCCCACGCATGCCAAGGATGGGTGGATAGAGCAGGAGGAGCAGGCCCAGCCATCGCATTACTAGCTATGTCCTCTTTCCCCTCTCTTGTGTCCATTCTATTTTCTTTGCAGGTATCTGCCTATCTCCGGATCCTTCATTGGATCGCCTCTCCCCACTGCACGATAGTTCGGGGGGCCCTAGAAGGGGCATCGCCGAGGATTCTAAGGCTAGCCCACTGGCCTTCAAGGTCGCCAGAAGCAACTAAAGGTGCGAGGGACGTTCATGGTCGGGCACCAGAGGCCTTAGCTAGGAGCCTATAAGCAAAACCGGCTGATCATCAAATGATGTCCAAGTACTGACTTAGAGCCACTCGTGGTGACCCAATGAGGGAGGCAGCGAGCCCCTGAGTACCAATAGATGGGCTCAGGAACTATACGAGTGGCTCGGTTAGGAAGCCGAGGATCTCCCCTCTAGGGGACATGATCGGGGCACAGAACGACCATAAACCCGGGGTTCTCAAAGACTTACCCATTAGCAGCACAGGCACAGTGATCTTGGCCAATGAGGCCATCATCGTAACAACCCATCCCAATGAGGGACTAAGTCTCTGAGCACAACTCAAGAGTAAAAGGGGATTACAAATGAAAGTAATTTCATTAATTAGGAATGACCCGATTACAATATACGGCAGTAGAAACCTCAATCTACTGCCGCCTATACGGCAACAAAGACCACAGGGCTCGCCTAACCTCTGGGTCAGTGCCCTGTGGCATGCATGGCTCGGGCTGGTGGGTCGGCCTCGGGGCACCTTCCTATGGCCCCAAACCTGGCGATGCCGACCGTCGCTCCATTAGCGGGGCCGAGCCCCCACGCCATCACCGGGATGGAGGGGTAGTGACCGATGCGGCGCGCTCCCCCTCCACCATTGGAGGCCGTAAGGACTCCAGCGACATCGCTAGAGTTCTTACACCTTCTAGGGGAGGGGATCATGACAGACGCCTCTAGAGTCACATCGTCGCCCCTCCTTCACTAGAGTCCTTCAACCCTCGAAGAAGTAATCACCCGACGGACAAGACCAAGCTCACCCGGAGGGAAGCGTCACACTTCATTGCCACCACCATCACCGCTGAAGAAGATGGATCTAAGAAGAGAAGGGGCCAGAGGAAGGGATTGAGGACGCCACGTCAACCAGTGGCTCCCCTTTATAGCCTAGATGATGCACAGTGAGCGGCTCCAGCCCCTCCAATCAGCCATCTATGGCTAGAAGGGGCCCGAGGGAACTAGCCAGACATCTCTTCAATCCCCATAGCATGCATTAGGGCAGTTGTGCAATGATGGCCGTGCAATAAAGGCGAAGTCAAGGAACCACTGACAACGAGTCAAGTCCCCACTCTGCTTTCGACTACGCACGCTGCCCACTCTGCGCACGCCTCCTCGTGGGACTTGAGGGGATTTGACTCCCCTTGGGCCCACCTACCACCATCGATGGCCTGGATCCACATGCACCAAGTGACGTGGCTCCCCCTCTGCTAGATCTGCTCCACGTGGCCTCGACGTCTCATCTCCCAGATGAGACAGGGACGACGCAGGGGTGCACACCATAACTCCTCCACTAGGCATGATGGCCTAGACGCCATCAACCGCCTACGCAAGGCATTAGCGGAAGTGACGTGCCTAGAAGCCGCTGCTCCTACTGGCAAGGAGGCCCCATAATGGCCTCGGGGGCTGCACCGGCTCCCCAGATGGAGCAACCTGATCCCCCGATCGATGGGCGCTCGGGTGGCGCACCCCACAAAACCAACCAACTCCCTGGAGTTGGGTCGGAAACCACTGAGCAATGGGTCCAATGAGGGCCTCCATCCAAGACTCAGCGTGCACCCCGCTCCATGATCTATGGCCATAGAAGGTCATCCCTAGAAGGCTGGCTCGAGACGATCGGGACCTACTATCGTAGCCCCCCGAAGGGCATGGAGCTTTGGATGATCATATGGCCCCACACCAGAGCCTAGATGCTCTTGATCACCAAGCCCATAGTAGGCTCCGATAAAAAAGGAGGGCACCCCCAGATCAGATGGCCCACCTCGAGTTGAAGGCCCATGCGACATAGACTCACGAAGGGATCAGCATCATCTTTGCTCAGCCCCGATAGCCAAGCAACACCCATCACATTGAAGGAAAAGGCCCCAAGTAGGGCACAACGCTCTTGTTAGTGGAAGCCGTCCCTGCCAAGGAGGGTTCAGTCACCAAAAGATCAAATTCAGCCCTCCATCGCCATCACGCCAAGTGAGGCCATGAAGGGCTCGGGAGCTCCTAATGAGATCCTAACATATGGGTATGTTAAGCCTCAGGTCCAATGGTTCCCAATCGAAGAAGACCCTTGAATGATTCCTCCAGGATCTCCCGGGGGCTCAGGGGCCATGCCCATCAGGCACGCTCGTGCGCACCCTCTGGCAAAGAGACCCGGTCAAGCCTGACTTGGCCGTGACCTCCACCAAGGGGTCAGGGGCTCGCCAGAGCCCTAGGCTCCTTAACTATGGCACATCAAGGCCTGACCCTTGGCTGCTGCCTGGCTAACGATGCCAGCCAAGGCCCGGGCATAAGAAGACAAGCCTGAGCTACCGATGCTCAGGGGCTCCTCGATGCCGCTCCCTAGGCATGGCCCTATCAACTGCTCCCCCGATAGGGTCACACCTAGGGCATGACACAAGAAGACAAAGCTTTCCCTTGGCCTCTAGGGGCTCAGGGGCTTCTGGGCCCACGCATCAGCCCCTGGAGCCAACTTCCTTTGCCACCAAGAAGGCTCTAGAAGGTCCACCTGGGGAGGCCGATCCAAGATGACATAGCCTGCCATGTGGGGTTTCTAGAACAGAGCAGTTGAACGATGCCCAAGGCTTCTTTAGCTCCACGACACAGCCACGGTCCATGACGCATCGCTGTAAGGCCCTCCTAGACTCCGACGCACGTAGTCCATAGACTAGAACCCCCAAACCACCATGTACCTAACCTATCTCGTTATATAAGGGATAAGGTCAAACCTAGGAGGGGGATTTTGATTTTCCACCATCATACATTCCATTCCATTTGATCCTCCTCTGCTCTACACCGAGAGCTCCTCCACCGCATCCCCTCATCTCCCTCCTCTCCGGCGATGGGGAGACTCGACCGGCGGTGAGGAAACCTTAGGATTAGCACCAAGCTAACCCTCTACCAAATCTCTCTCTCTACAACTCTGTTGTAACCCCCCCTGATTTTAGGTGCTTTGGAGTATAAGGATCATCAGTTGCTAGATGTAGGGACAGAATTGGCCTGAACTAGGATAAACCATTGCGTGATTTTTGTGTTCTTGAGTCCACCCGAGCCACCGGAGACCCATACTCTAACACCGACTCGAACAACTATGCATGTCATGGTTTCGACCCCACGACAACGGCCCTCTTTTCTTTTTGGCGAGGCTCGCTTGTTTAGATTAACAACTTAAAGCGCAGCGACGCCACCCTTTCTTTTAGGTGAGACTTTCTTGTTTAAATTATCAACTTAAAGTGCAGTGACACCCCCTTTCTTTCAGGCGAGGCTCACTTGTTTAGATTATCAAATTAAGGTGCAACGTTGCCCCTTTCTTTCAGGCAAGGCTCGCTTGTTTCTATTGGCGATTTAAAGCACAGCGACGCCCCTCCCTCTTTTAGGCGAGGCTCGCTTGTTTTGGATTGCGGCTTAAAGCATGGTGATGCCCCCTTTGCTTTAGGCCAAGCTCACTTTAACCTGTGCTAGACTAAGATTTGGTCGCCTTTGGATGAGGGTGAGAATGTTTGAGGAACGACGATGGAAGATAGTAAAGCCCGTGGAAAATGCGAAACTTTATTGCATGCTGTTGACGGTAGTTTCCATCAATTATAAACCACCAATAAAACTTGAAATCATGCATGAAAATGATCACCAACATAGACTTAGGGGTTTAAACTAACAATTTCTATGAGTTTTGGTGAATCTATATTTTCAGCAGGGTTTATCCAGAAAACCGTCAAGGAGGATCAATACGTCAAATAAAATCGCACTTATCCACAGTGAAAACTACTTCAGAAGGTTCCAGAGGACACCAGAAACCATGCCACCAAAGTAGACCTACAAGGGATGACATGTGGGGCCGGCTAGCCCCACCTACAGGCCGACTGGCCCCCTGGTCCCACCTGGCAACCTCCGCTTTGACGTCGGTTCCTCCACCGCCTTCTAGAAGGAATCTACGCCATTTATTCAAGTAGGTTTGATCAGAGGGCTCAGGATTGATGCTCTGGCCAACATATACCAACCCCTGCCCCCCTCCTTGGCAATCTTCCATAAGTCAAGATTAGACCAGAAATTAGGGTTTCCAGAGAGAAGAGAATAGAGCTCCAATTCCTCAAGTTCTAGTATAGGCTAGCTAGCAAGGTTCAAGTTGAGGGGCTATTGCTCAGGATTATGGACTCGCTGTCTGGAGACTGGTATAGCCATTATATCCCTCTTATTTATGACTTTTTGCTACTTCAATGCTATGTTGCCATTTATTATAATCCTAGTTTGCTCTAGTTGTATGCTTGATATAGTTATGATTGATGATGAATTTATGCAATGTTCGCAAAGCGCTTAGCTCAATACTCGAGTGAGTTAAGTGGTCGACATTATTTAAGTGTGGTGCTTAAATATTGTTTACCTGCGGATGCATTCTACACTCTGGGTCATGTGGTAGATCACGGATGTGATACTCCCGTTGAGTTTTTTGTAGTCCACTCCCTGTTTGTAGAGCAAGTAGAACCCGGTTGCGAAGGGAGTCAAGCTATGTTCTTGATCTTCCTTAGTAATGTTCCTTATGCATAGATCCAAAGTTAATTATGCTATAGATGAGAGTGTATATACTTGGGTGTACAAAAGACTTAGTAAATATGGAATGACTTAGGAATCTTTTGCTCTTAACGAATCTCCTACTTAGCCTTACTATATTTTATGAGTGTCTATTTCTATCCCTAGAATACCATTAATACCTTACATTTATCATTTACTTATCTTTTGACTTACCCCTGCCATAGCATGAGAGTGGTTTTATCTTAAGTATACTTATTTATTAATATCTCTGTGCCAACCTCATTGCTCCTCCCTGTGGATAAAATATAAATAAGGATACATGGTATACTCCTGGGTATAATGCTACAATGGTATATTATCTGTGCGCTTGCAGATTACTTTTATCATATATAATTTTCTCTAAATTTACAAGTGTCATTAATAAGTACCAACAACACATTTCTGGCATCATGCTAGGGATCAAAACTTAGTAAAGAGTGATGCTAAGAAATGTCAACAAGCATTTCTAGCGCCGTTGCCGAGGAGGGGCACATGGCTATAGAGAATTGATCAAATAAATACTTATTGATGAAATCATAACACGTCTGCTTTAGTAGGCTTACCCTTGTTTGTCTTTGTTCATTTCATTATACAGGGTATTATAGAATTGGTTGTGATTCACCAACAACTTCTAGTTAGAATCAACCTAATCAAGAGGAAGTTTAACACTAGTTTCTGAAGCTATGGCTGACAAGACTCTGCATGAGTTCTCTGCTCCAAGCACTGAGAATATTCGCACTGGACCAACACTCAAAACCAACAACCTTGAGTTTGAGCTCAAGCCTCATCAACTTGGTGCAAGCTACCCCATTCAGCGAAAAGGCACATGAAGATGTTAGTGCTCATCTTTAGAGTTTCTTGAAGATAAGCAGCACAATCACCATCAAGAACATTGCTCAAGACATCATACTACTCCGCCTATTTCCATTCTCGTTAGTGGGAAGGGCAAAGCAGTGGTTCCACACCAACAAAGATAACATCAACACATGGGCAAGATGTTCGAAGGCCTTTCTAGCAAAGTTTTTCCCTATAGGCAAGACCAATGCCTTAAGAGGAAAGATTTCCAACTTTCAACAGCAGAAGGGAGAAACCATTCCAAAAGCATGGGAACATTTCCAAGAATATGTTTCAGATTTTCCTCATCATGGAATAGGAGATTGGTTGCTCATGCAAAGTTTCTACCATGCATTAACTCAAAAAGCTGATGAACAACTCGATGCTACTGCTGAAGGATCATTTATGTCACTCACCCTTGGGAAAGCTAAAACTCTTATGGAGAAGATAGCCTCTAATCAAGACTGGTCATCATGTAACATCCAATCATGCAATAAGAGTGAAGAAGTACCAAAATAGGTATGTGCACTATCAACCAAGATGGAAGTCTTGTTGAACTGGCTTGAACAACGAGCCAATTACAAGAAAGATAGTCAGGCCATACAAGATGCTTTTAATGCTCAAAACACCCGTGGAGAGTATTTGGGGGTTGATTTCCCCGAATATCAAGAAGATGCAAACACCATCAACAACAATTCTGCTCCACAACAACAGCAACAAGGATGGAATCAACAGCAACAACGATCAACTTACCAAGGTAAGTACCTAGGTAATTGTTATAATTTTTCTAAACCTAAGCAACCATCCCTGAGAGATCTAATTATAGAACAGGCTAAGATTAATGAGAATATTTCTAAGAAGCTTTCTTTTAATGATAAGGTCCTAGAAAATATAAACACTAAAATGGATAGTTTTTCTTCTACCATAAAAGACCAACTTAGTTATAATAAAAAGACAGAATCTCAATTAGCTCAGTTGGCTACTGCTATGCTTTTTGCCACTAACCTTGAAAAGGTCAACGCCATAACTACAAGAGGTGGCAAGTCTACTCGTGATCCGCCTTATCCGACAAGGGCAGGTAAGACACTGGTAGCAGTGCAGGAAGAGGAGAAGAAGGATGATGAAGTTGAAGAAGTTGAGCCACAAGCACAGGAAATGATGCAAGATTTTCATGACACCACATTCCTACCATTTCCACGTAGAAATCGAAAAGACAAAATGGATGAGTAGTTTGGTAAGTTTGTAGAGGTAATTCAAAAGTTATATATCAATATTCCTCTGCTAGATGCCATACAGGTACCTACCTATGTGAAGTATCTCCAAGACATCCTCAACAACAAGAGACCACTACCTACCACTGAAGTAATCAAGTTAACGGAGGAGTGTAGTGCGGCCATCCTGAATACATCACCTGTCAAGAAGAAGGATCTAGGATGTCCCACTATCGACTGTTCAATCGGAAACCAGAATTTTGAGAATGCGTTATGCAATTTTGGAGCAAGTGTCAACGTCATGCCCAAGAAGGTCTTCGACAAGCTTGACTATTCAACACTCACACCAACATCGATGTGCCTGCAACTAGCCGATCAATCGGTCCGCTACCCCTTCGGTAAAAATACTAAACTTCTTTGTTCCTGTGATTTTATAGTACTTGATATGCAGGAGGACATGAAGACACCCCTCATACTCAGGAGGCCCTTCCTGAGTACTACAAATGCGCACATTGATGCTGGAGTCAGAGAAATCAAATTTCATATCAATGGCAAGGAAGAGCGATTTGCTTTCAAGCCATGACCAGAACAATGCTCTAATTTGGAGTGGCATGAAAAACAAGTATCAAGGTCACCATCTCCGAGACCGAAGGACATACCCAAAGAATAAATACAACTGAGAAGTTCGGTTCGGCGGACTCAAAATCCCGAACCCTCGCCGGGAGGTAAATCGATAGTTATCCACCTTTACGTTTCACATGGCATCAATTATTTTACTTTTGCATACTTACTTTCAACACTTGCATTAGAAAAATAAAATAAAAATCCTCATCATGGCATCATAAAAATTCAAGCCCCATGTGAGTAATTTTTACGGAGCATAAAAACCCGTAAGAAATATTTACCGTGGAGGCATAAAAATTTAAAAATACCATCCATTCATCTTCTTATATTTCATAGTTTCATAAAATATTTTTTGCATCGCATATACATGTGTATACAGTAGAAATATGGGAGACACATGGGACCCACTCAACCACTACCCATCACTTCCATCACCTCCATTTCCACTCTCCTCCACTCTGCACCATCCAGGATGCTTTTCCACCGAAAGGAGCACTCAACTTGCTTAATCACAAAGCAATAAAATATCTAGAGAGAGGAGAGACCATTTAGCCATGATGTGGGGCTGGTTAGCCCCACCACTTGGCTCGCCGGCCTGCTGCTCACCCATCTATAAATACCACACCTTCTGGTTGCTCTCGGCCTCAAACACAACTCAAAACCAGCTCCCAAGTTTGAAATTCCAGTTCTCAATTTCATAGTTGAAAATTCTCTTGGTAGAAGTAGTTTTGGAGTAAGAGAAAGGGTGAGAAAGTTTGAGAGAAAAATCTTGAGAAAGAGAGAGTGGAAGTGCTGCTAAAATTTGAGCAAGGATTAAGAGAGTTTAAGAGTGGTAGTGCTGTCCAAATCAAGAGAAAAAATCAAAAAGAATTAGGGTGGAGGTCATGCCAAAATCTTGATTAGAAATTCATTAGGTAATCTCGGATGACTAACCCTCGAACAATTGACCCTCGAACGACTGACTTCTGGACGGCGGACCGCTAACATTTTTATTTACCTAATCCATTCCTCGAGTTGTATTGTCTTGTGTTTATTTTGCAGGAAGATGAGCAAGTATTTGGGCAAGCTCAAGCGTGCGGCATCGTTCCGTTCAACAAGAAGCTCATCTTCCTGAGCAAGACATGTAGATTGATGCTCCATCTCCTGTTGTCGTAGCATCAACCTGGTCATCCCCTGCTGAGATAAACATTCTTTTGCAAGAGAAGCAGCTCAAGCTTCGGGGCGATATGGAGAAGAACATCTACAAGCAGCTGAAGACCCGGAGGTTCATTCTCACTCCCGCCTATGATCTAGCCCTACATCAAGCAACAGGTATGAAAACTGAATTTGAAACTATTTTTAAGGCTGTAGGATGGGAGAATGTTTAGGAAATTGATGAGCCGGGGTCCAAGCTGTTAACATTTGAATTTTATGCACATTGCAACCTACTGATTCTAAAGTTTCATTTAGACTTTTTGGAAAAGATTTTTCTATCCCATGGAAATAGTTTAGTGAACTTCTAGGTTTTCATGCGCAATGTGTGATTGATGTAGACACTGCTATACAAGACTTTGATAGGACAAAATTTTGGAGGGAAATATCTAAAGAACTTACTTGTTACCATCTCCGTACAAATGAAATTCATCACCCTACCTTGCATAAATGGCTAAGATTTACTTTATTTCCTAGAAATGATTTTTGTACTATGAGGAATGATGAATTTAAGCTACTCTATGCCATGGTTAAGAAAAGAAAAGTTTCACCTGTCCAATTCATGATGAAACAATGGAAAGAAATTCTTGAACTTAAGGGAGATGTTGGGTGTACTTCTTTGGTCACCCGCATAGCTAAAAATTTGGGTCTTTTGGAAAATGCTTCTGTTGCTTACATTGATGACATTCCCCGCTGGATTATTGATTATGAATACTTTAACCATGCACACATGTTGAAAAAGGGTAAGGACAGGAAACTTGTCATGATGTATATAGATTATACAAACCAGATCCCGTTACCAGACCAAAATCTTGGTCTGTATGTGGTGCAGTCTTTTTGTTTCTGACTTGTAGAGAAAGGATGCGGCACCTCACAAAAGCGCTTCTGTGAGACTCACTCGCAACCCGGAGCCCCAGTATAGTGGTGATGATCCAATTCTGGAGGGACCGGCTTTCACCAGCTATGCAGGCTAGGATTAGCTGGGTTCTTCCCATATGCACTAGCCCGAGCATGCCGATTGGGGGCAGCCCGCTCCTCAGCACGTTGAGAGCTCCTGGCAATAGGGCACAAGTGGGCAATGGCAGCATGGCAATTTTGACTACTACCAGCAATAGTCCTACAAGGAAGTTTCATGTGGCCACCAGGGAAGACGCATGTCCTTCTCTGGCTATGGCTACCATGACCAGCACATGGGCCACCATTAGCCGCCCATGGACGATCATGAGCAATAGGCAGAGTACCCCCGCCTCGACACCAGGTTGACCACTATTGAGGAGACACATCATGACATCCAGAACCAACTTCACCAGCACTCCCAGTGGCAAGCAGAGATGGGAGAACGCATCACCACCATTCAGCAGCACCAGGAGCAGGGGAACGAGAATTGGCGATATTTGTTCCAGGGTCTTCACATCGACCCGCCTTTCTGAGAGACCGCAGCAACACCTAGCTTGGGGGAGGAGCCCCCGTTTACCTCAGGTAAGTTTCTTTTTGGTATTTTATTATTTTCTTTAGTTTATTTAATTTTTGAATTTGTATTAGTTAAAAAATTCATAACTAAGAAAACAAAATAAAAATTTGCCTTTGTTTTTTTATATATATTACTATGGTGTGATCTAAAAAAATGAAAACCAAATAAAAAGAATGTGTATATATAGTTTGCTTAAGGTATGTTTTAGTTTCTTGTTTTTAAGAGCCTAATAAATAAAAAGAACTTGAAGATGATCTCACATAATGGAAATGATGAATAGTTGCTCTATTGTAATTCCTTTCAAGTACCTAGTTTTCAGCCTTGAATTCTCCCGAGTTTTGGATGAAATTGATTTGACATGAGAATTTGCTCTAAACTTGAAACTCGTGGGTAGCAAATGCTTGATCTGAGTCTAGGTAATTAACGGATATGATATGAGAAGGTCTGAGCTGCTATTTATCTTGTTCTAAGTGATACTAAATTCTGGAGATTTCTTTTGAAAAACATGAAAATGCAACATGATGAGATCCTATATGACAAAGATTGAAATCCTACCAGAGCCAAACATGATAGTTAGACTAGGAGAACTTCCACACATATGCTACTGGTTTTGCATTGAGTTTGGTCAAGCTTTGTTGATCCTTATGAGAGGTTTGTAATGCTTGTAAAATCAAGATCACGTACATGCCACCCACATATGCACTACTCCTACACTGGGGGTAGGCGCAAAAACATGCATTCCATCTAGATCCACCCAAAAATGTTTTACTCCTACACTGGGAGTAAACATCAAAAATATGTTTGATAGGTTTTTCCACCAAATAAATGCTCCAAATTCTTATTGCTATCTCTCAAAGATTTTACTGCAAAGAAGAAGCACGGGCTATGCAAAAGTCATTCATAAAAAAAAGAAAGGATTGAAAAAAATGGACAAGTGTCCGAATTATTAAAACAATGGGTACTTAGATGCCCGCCTGAAAAAAAGAAGAGAAATGAATAAGATAGCCCATGTTTTCTTACAATTGTTTCCAAGTTTCAAATGAGAGATATGTTTTCAAGGAGCACAGTAGAATTAGGTTAGCCACCAGATATATATCCATCATATTCCACACACTTGCACATCTTGATTTGATTGTATGACTCAACTCTCTTTGGATCCGTTGTTTGACTTTACAATATATGCATTACAAGTATGCTCTTTCATGCAATTACCATTCCTATAAGCTCCACATAAGCTTTACTTGTAGGAAGAGAAAGGCATAAACATCACTATTGCCTTGGTGAGGATGCACAAATACCACATATATTGAGAGACTTGAGAGTGTCATACAATGGAATCTTTGAGTTTTATTTGAAAACTTATAAAAACTCTGGAATAATGGTTGAGCAAAGAACTTGAGACATAGTGCTTGACTTGATCGTTCTGTCTTTCAATTGCTCAAGACTCAAGTGAAAGCTTAAAAGCCCCATGGTTGAAGGTAATATGGGTAAGTTTGAAAGTCAGATCGGTGGATTTCAATCTGGAGGAGAATTCTTGTTTGAAAGCATGCGTACTTTTGAGGAATGAAAACATCATAGAAACTCTTGATCCATTGCTAAGTTTGGCTTTACTCAGGGACGAGCAAAGGTTAAGCTTGGGGGAGTTTGTTGGCGATAGTTACCATCCATTATAAACCACCAATAAAACTTGGAATCATGCATGAAAATGATCAGCAACATAGACTTACGGGTTTAAACTGACAATTTCTATGAGTTTTGGTGAATCTGTGTTTTCAGCAGGGTTTATCCAGAAAACCATCAAGGAGGATCAAAACGTCAAATAAAATCGCACTTATCCGTAGTGAAAACTACTCCGAAAAGTTCCAGAGGACACCAGAAGCCATGCCACCAAAGCAGACCTATAGAGGATGACATGTGGGGCCAGTTAGCCCCACTTGCAGGCTAGCCAGCCCCCTGGTCCCACCTAACAGCCTCCGCTTCGATGTTGGTTCCTCCATCGCCTTCTAGAATGCATCTACGCCATTTATTCAAGTCAGATTGATTCGAGGGCTCAGGATTGATGCTCTGGCCTATATATACCAGCCCCTGCCCCGTCCTTTGCAATCTGCCATAAGTCAAGATTAGACAAAAAATTAGGGTTTCTAGAGAGAAGAGAATAGAGCTCTAATTCTTCAAGCTCTAGTATAGGCTAGCTAGCAAGGTTCAAGTAGAGTGTGGCCTATTGCTCAGGATTCCGGATTCGCCATCTAGAGACTCGTATAGCCATTGTATCTCTCTTATTTATGACTTTGTGCTACTTCAATACTATGTTGCTATTTATTATGATCCTAGTTTGCTCTAGTTGTATGCTTGATATAGTTATGATTGATGATGAATTTATGCAATGTTCGCAAAGCGCTTAGCTCAATACTCGAGTGAGTTAAGTGGTCAACATTATATAAGCGTGGTGCTTAAATATTGTTTACCTATAGATGCATTCTATACTCTAGGTCATGTGGTAGATCATGGATGTGACACTCCCATTGAGCCTTTTGTAGTCCACTCCCCGTTTGTAGAGCAAGTAGAATCCGATTGCGAAGGGAGTCAAGCTCTGTTCTTGATCTTCCTTAGTAATGTTGCTTATGCATAGATCCAAAGTTAATTATGCTATAGATGAGAGTGTATATACTTCGGTGTACAAAAGACTTAGTAAATATGGAATGACTTAGGAATCTTTTGCTCTTAACGAATCTCCTGCTTAGCCTTACTATATTTTATGAGTATCTATTTCTATCCCTGGAATACCATTAATACCTTACATTTATCATTTACTTATCATTTGACTTACCCCTGCCATAGCATGAGAGTAGTTTTACCATAAGTATACATATTTGTTAATATCTCTGTGCCAACCTCATCGCTCCTCCATGTGGATAAAATATAAATAAGGATACATGGTATACTCCTGGGTATAATGCTGCAATGGTATATTATCTGTGCGCTTGCAGATTACTTTTATCATATATAATTTTCTCTGAATTTACAAGTGTCATTAATAAGTACCAACAACTCATTTCTGGCATCATGCTAGGGATGACAACTTAGTAAAGAGTGATGCTATGAAATGACAACACATGCATCAAAGGTTACATGATCAGGGTTGTTCTAAGTGACATTGAGTGTTTGCTTGCTGAAGTTTGTCGTTCTACTTTAATGTTGAAGGATTGCTGAGGTTCCGCCTTGAGAAGGAGGTCCTAGTTGTTGGTGATGTCTTCTTGAGTTGTCCTCTCGCTGATTGATGATGAACCTTGGTGGATTGGGGTGAGCTTCGCTCTATCCCTGAGAATGAGGTACCTGTTGATGCTAGCCTAGATGGTCGCGGTGGTTACAGGTTTCCTTCTTGTGGAGTTTGGGCCTATTGGAGCGCTACGTGATGCGGATCATGAGTTTCTCCTCGAACGCCTTTGTGTTCTGGTTCTTAGCAAAGCTTCGTTGGCGTGCGGCTATGTCAACAGAATATCATCGATAGTCCATCAAGGGGTACACCCACAATGCTAGATTGTTTGGTAGAGGTGCGCGTGATCAAGAACTAGATGATAACAGAGACACAAGACACAAGATTTGTACAGTTCATGCCGTCATGATGACGTAAAACCCTATGTCCTATGCTCTATTTGGTTTGTATTGGCTATCCGATGTGATTGAATATGTTTCGAGGGGGTCCCCTACCCGCCTTATATAGATGGGGGTAGGGTTACAGGTTGGTTAGATCTTAGTCTAATCGGGTAAGAGATAATCTCAACAAGGAATCTATTATACAGCATATCCTAAGAGATATTGTGCCATCTTTAGGATATCGCCTTGATACCTTGTGGTGTGCACCGAGCAGTGCTGTGCTCCACAAGTTGTCATCTGGTGGGCTAGACTATCCCTGATGGTGCCGCCCATGTCTTGCACCATGGGTATCTAGGGTTGTACCCCCCACAGCTAGTCCCCGAGCGCCTTGTATCCTCTCTATGAAGCCATCTTGATCAAGTTTGAGAAGCCTAGCGCAAAGCTGATTAGTTTAACTGACAATCCGAGCGGTGACTATCGAAGCCGACCACACTACTACACTCGCACCTTTCACAGCCACATCATAACCCCAATCGTAGTCCAATTTTGGCCTCGGCAGTAAGCTATCGGTAGTGATGATCATAGCCCTCACCGTTGCTATATAAGACAGTCTGTGGTGTACACTAACACCACCGCATTGGCTTATGATCCGTCCATGCTAAGGTCCTTACTTCCATCACAATGGAGCATGACTCACCTGTGTGGGTATGCACTAACACTGCTGCATTGGCAAATGATCCGCTTGTGTGGAGGCTATCATCACCGTCGTGTGGGCACATCAATCGCCTATGTAGTGGTCACGACACTGTCGCCTTGTACTTCGACCCGATTGTCTACCGTGCATGTTTGCTCTCGCTTCGATGGTTGAGACGTCTATAGAGATGAACATCACCGTCACTTTAGCATATGAACTGTTAGTACGAAGGTCATGGTCACCGTTGCCTTGCACCATGATCCACCTTTGATGATCGTTTAGTCGGTGTCGGGTTACTAAATGATTTGGCAGTGATACACTTTTGATCCCTGCCGCATAATACGTATAGCGACGATGTTGGACGTTTGCACCACCAACGGCGGTGGTGATAACAAAACGATAAAGTAGCTTACTATACGCAAAGCATATAGATATAATCATTACATCCATAAACCATGTTCTTACAATAACAATGGCCGCTTACCATAATATCTTTCTCAACTGATTTCCTCACACAAGCGGTACATAGATTGCAAACGAAAGGTACTAATCTGAATAGATTTACATAGCAAAACGATGTAGCTATGCTCCTCCTCTGTGCCACTCCTGCTTGCTAGGCAAAAATGAATATAATTAGTGCATCCTTCGAATTGGTAGCCAATGCACCATGGAACCCATCTTCTTTCTCCCTTAGCCAATGCAGGAAAATTGTTCAAAAGCACTCAGACTCAACCTGCACAAAGTAGCAGAATTAATCATATTGAACACACCATTCCTTTAGTTACCAAGCCCAAATTGGCCTATATATAGAATCAAAACAACTACCTACCTGAACAAACAAAATACAACAAATGCACCTTTACTGCTCTGCTAATGACTCCATGAGCAAGGGAACATAAGGAAGATAGTGAGGTCCGTTAATACATAGACTCCTGGTAGGTCTTGGACAGCGGATGACCCATGTAGGGAGGACATGAACTTTTCTATGGTTCATGTCATATGCAAGCAGTGTTCTGTCCTCCCCAACAAGGAAAATCAAATTCCATTCAAGGTGAACTGCAATCAATCGGTACTTAGCATCACAATCCTCACAACCAAATTCATTATTGTTCTATCCAAATATCTCTAGCATGGTCACCGTATGCTTCAGTGTCCATCTATTACTACCATAGTCTTCAAGGATCTAGATTGAAAGCTGAGTCATAGTGTAAATATCAGCAGTACATAAACACAACTGACCCTAGGCTCCATGGATGGAGATTGCATCACCATGTGGCTTCTATATTTTCGTCCATGTCTTTCCATCCATATCAACAACAACGATTTGGGAGAACTCAAGCCAGTGCATAAAACCATTAAGAAACACACTTCTCGTACATGTGGATACTATAATACTGTTGTCCCATTTAGATTCTTTAAAGATCCAAGCTGCACTCTTAGATGAGTAGATGCTCACACCTACGGACTCACCCTCCCTCATCTTCCCATATACAAACACATGGAAGTGCGAGGAGACTGTTGGATCGAGCCCCAAGCGAGCCTCGCCACAAGAATGGAGGCTATCCGGTAGCAGCAACCATTTGTTAATCACCGGATTGCAGACAACATAGCGACACCCAAAACACTAGCAGAGGATGAGGCTGCTGCAGCAATCTGAGATGATGACATCATGAATGGGGAAGGGCAAGAAGGACAAGGAGGGTGTTCACCAGTGACGCTGGTGAAGTGGCATTTTCATTTCCAGGTGCAATAGAAGAATCCAGCAATAATCTGGGGCAGCTCCTTTCGGTACTCGGCATCCAAGATGAGGTGTTCCCAGGAGCGATAGACACACTTGTAGTTGCACAAGGAGCGAGCGATGAGGCGGATGAGGATGAGGACCAAGACATGGTCTGTGAGGATGCCCACTCCCTTCATCTTGGTGGGGACCTCCTCCATCTTGACAAGGATCTGCTAGAGTGGTAGACACACACTAATCAGATGGAAGCTTGCTTCCTACTTATACTTACATGAGTGAAGAGGGGAATAAAAATCCAAGAAATATGGATAAGGGAAGTGCAAAAGCATTACCCTTGTGTTTGGATCTTGCAGCAGTGATGAGCTCGAGCGGGCATGGCGGTGAGTGCCACCTTGGTCACCGATGGATCTGTGTGAGGCGGTGAGGCATACTGGCGCCGCGGCATGGAGCACTTGATTATTGGCAGTGAGTGGCGGTGATGGGGAATGGTAGCACTGAGGAGGAGGCAGACAGGGTGGGGGAAGCAGCGGTATTTGTAAGCTAAAGTAGGAGCCGCGAGAATGCAAATTTGAGTGAAACTTTATAAATACGCATGGGAGACTTGGGCGGTCCTGGAAACTGATGATAGCGGTGCCATCGTAAGTTCCTGACCGTCTAGAAGCGACGGTGAAGGCTACCAACGGTGGTGGTTGTGTGTTACAAATATCACCTAACGACGGACGTGACATACGGTCATGAAATTTAAGGTACTCGGGGGCTACCATCACAGTACAGGTCGTAGAAGACTGCTTCCCTATCACACAAAATAAACATCACCGCAAAGATAAGGAAGATCCCAAAAAATACATAAGTTAAGAACATTTCATATTTTGTCTAAATTAAACATACATATTCTACGCTAAAAATTCAGTACATAAAATAAAAATCCTACTACAAGACTAGCTTCAGCAAGATGCGGATGACCCTCCATCGGGCCTTCTGCCAGGCTTGTAGTAGGGACCCTTTCCCATGCGGCACTTGGTCTAATGTGTTAATTAAAATATAGTTAGTTTCAATTGGTGACAGGAACTACATAGTAACTTAAAAATTTGAAAGAAGGTTGATCTCAAAAAACATCATCACACAGAGTTATTTCATCAGTACCTTCTCCTTGCGTCCTTCCTTGTCAGCCCTATTGGCCGCGTGGTGCTTGTCCCTATGAGCCTTCATCGCCTGATTGCCGTCCCGGTCCCCCAACTCCACCAAGCTCACGGTCGCGGGCCATGGCGTCGTTGCTTAGGATATACTTGCCAAAGTACTATGCTATGGCCTAGAGATCCCCTCGCCTCTACGAGGCTTCCCATGGGCATGCTTTAGTAACTCACTAAGACTCCATGATGGCATTTCCTTGCCATGGCAAAAAGGACACACAAAGGTGTCCTCACCACGACCACGAAACCTGACGCCTCCATTGGAAAGGCCAAGTAGGATCTCGCTCTCTTTCTCTTCGAATTCAACCTTGTCTAAATATGAGTTTTTGCATTCAGAGTCACTATGGCTTGCCATGCTTGCGCAGGAAGTGGAACAAAGAAAGAGAAAGATCAACTGCAAAATTTTGGAAGTTCAGAGTGGAGAAAGAAACACACCGCACCCCCTTCTTATATGAAGCAATGGCGACGATTCGCATGGCAACGTCAACTTCCCTCGGCGCATATTTCCCATAGCCATGCCTTGTAGCGTACCCAACGCGCCCATTTAATGGCGACCATTCGCATGGCAGTGTCAAGTTCCCAAGGCGCATATTTCACGTCGTTTGGCCCGGCAGCGTACCCAAAGCGTTCAAAAACATTGGAAACGCAACCACCACAATGGTCATCAATGAGGAGAGCAATTCACACGTAAGAACATGCCATACCCAACAGCAATGTTGTGGGCTATGCGCTGTTGAGATCACATCCAACATCTAAGATCAAGTGGCACAGTGCACTACGTGGCTGGACGATACTCTTTAAAAAACCAGAAAACAAAATTTTGTCACAATAACTCCTCCTCAATCAAATTGCCCCAAAAAACTCCTCCTCAATCAATGTACGTCGCACTGTCCACATGCCGTACCTTCATCCACACCGGCAATAATGGCAGCGAGGCAGCACACCCCACGTCACTAACAGCGCTCCCTGCTGAGGTGCAAATTGAGATTACCGGCCACCCCACTGTGACCTCAGAGAGGCCCATGGACGACCTCCACAGCCTATGGGTGACATGCTTGTCCATGCGCCACATCTACAGTGACCCCGGTGTCGGTCAACACATGGCAATGGATCGGTGTAAACGAGGGGCGAGGTCGTTGAACAACCGCGTCAACTACTTCGCCCTCCTTGCTAGGCTAACCCAAGTCAGCAACCTAGAGCCTTTTTTGCTCACCAGGATACAAAACATATTCGTGGAAAACCACAGTCCCTGGCCATCCCTCGACTATCTCACCCATGCCACCAATGGCGGGCACAATGTGGCGGCCTATCTGGTCACCATATTCCTCAATAAGCATATGGCGGTGCCAGCAATGACAAAACTACGAAGCGATACATAAGATGGGTTGAGGGCAAGGAAGAATCGCGGGTGATGGCAGCAGTAGACCAACGAGTAGGCGGCTAAGCAACAAGGGGTGTCGGCTATGCCATGAGGCAGCCGTGAACATGATCCACAAAATGATGTGGTGGCGCAACAAGTGGCCACAGCCACTGCCGACACAGGTGCGCAGTGTTGGTATTTATTAATGCACATAGAGAAATCCGCAAGCGCACGGATACCGATGTAGCTTTCACCCAGGAGTATTCTAGGGTATCATATTTATCCATAGGGAAGCAATGGTAAAGATGGTGATAGTTAACCATCATGTATCTACTAACTAGTATACCGACTAGATTAAAGTGGAGGTAAGTGATATATGATAAAATAGGATTACACACAAGAAGTTCTACTCCAGAAAGGATAAAGTGAAAGCATAGCTAAATGGGATGACAGTGAGTTAGGGAGTTTCCTAAGTTCTTCTCTATGCTCTAGAGCAAACCAGACATGATAACTAGGAATGGTAAGTTATAGCGATCACACACAATAACACTTTGGAGCAATAGGACCTTTTTGACCCTCGAAGGAGGTGAGAAAGAGTGGTCGGGGGAAGGCTGCCAAAAAGCTCTACGAACACCAATCCGAACGTGGTGGATTACAAAGGCCTAACAGAGCTATCACCTCTGGGGCTACCATAACTATCCATAGGATTGGGCGCAAACTTAGGTAAACACTAGCCTAGACACCACGTCTATGCTAACGATTACTACTCTAGCCAAGTAAGAGCACTCGATGTGAGCAGAGATCCCACGCTAAGGTGAGATACAACTATACTAACCATACTTAGTGTTGACGGTAGTTAACAACCAATTTAAATCATCAATTAAACATGTATAAGGGCATAAATATAATCACCAATGAAGGTTTAGGGGTTTAAACTAATAAATTCCATGAGTTTTGGTGAATCTATGTTTCCAGTAGAGTTTAATTAGAAAACCGCCAAGGAGGACCTAATCGTCAAAGGAAAATATGGAGTTTCACCGTAGTATCTACATGGGAAGACTCTAGAAGGGTCTAGAAGCCACGTCACTGAAGCGGAGGGCCACCCCCTGATAGGTGGGGCCTCCTGGCCCCCTTGGGCCCACCTATCAGCTAGCTTTGTATGTCGGTCTCCCATCGCCTTTGAGGATGCATCTAGGCCATTGCTTAAGTCGGTTTGATCCAAGGACTCACGTTGGACCATCAGGGCTATATAATCTAGCCCCTACCTCCCCTCAGGCATCAGAAGTCATCAAGTCATTTGAGAAGATAGAAACCCTAATCTCCTTAGAGCTCCTCCTCCTCCGTAGCATAGCTAGTTAGGATAGATCTAGAGGGAGGCAAGCAGGACTTCGCTTGGACTCCCGATCTTGTCAAGAGCGTGGTTTGGTATAAACTTTGTACCTCTCTCTATTTTGTTTCTCCATTATTTCTATATGCTAGTTACAATTGTTATGACAATCTCAGTGTTCATCTTATTCATGTTCTTCATTATGATGTTCAACGTCCACTTTGATTATATACTTAGTATAGCTAGTTTATCATTGTGTTTATGCATAAGTTCGTATAGCGCTCACTCTGATGTACACGAGGTGGGTGGTCATCAATGTGTAAGCATGGTGCTTATATGTTGTTTACCTGTGGATACACCCTATATTCTGGGTCATGTGGTAGATCACGGATGTGACACTCCCGTTGAGTCCTTTGTAGTCCACTTCCTGAAAATAGGTGCAAGTAGGGTCCGATTACAAAGGTAGAACGAGCTCTACCCTCAATCTTCCTTAGTAATATCCCTTAGGTGTAGATATGATGATGATCTTAGCCATGATTACTAGGTATAATTGCACTAATCAAATATATGCTTTGACTTGTAATTAAGAATGACTTAGGAATTATTCCTCTAATATTCTACCTGACCATACTAATGCTATAGAAAGGAGTGCTCTGAGTGATTTATCATTATTATTACTTATTATATACATATCTTATCCTATGATTTATCCCTATTATAGGTAGATCATTGGTTATGGTTTATTTCTCCTTCAATAGTATAAGTTATCAATACATATCCATGATAGACCTTCCCAGTGGTAAAAATATAAATAACGATACCTGGAATACTCTCAGGTAAACTGCTACAATGGTACATTATCTGTGCTCTGTGTGGAAGAATCTTAAGCTTTCAGCGACAACATCTTGAATCTGTCCCTGAGGCATGGGAATGCTTTCAAGATTATATTGCAGAATGTCCTCATCATGGGATGGAGAATTGGCTACTCATGCAGACTTTCTATCACGGGCTGACCAACAGTACCCATGAGACTTTGGATGCTGCTGCTGGAGGTGCATTCCTATCACTCACCATACCAGACGCAACAGCTCTTGTGGAGAAGATGGCCTCCAATCAAGGTTGGAATGAGGAACGTGCTCAAACCCGCAAAAGAGGTGGAGGTATACATCAACTCAAGGAAGTAAACATGTTGTCTACCAAGATGGACCTGCTAATGAAGAAGCTTAAAGATTGAGCTAATGAGAAGCAAGAAGTCATGCACATTCATGATTCTCACATGACATGTGAACTGTGTGGAAGCACTGGGCATTCAGGGAATAACTATCCTAAGACCCATGAGGATGTGAATTTAGTCAACAACAATTACTCTCATCCTCAGCAGAATCAAGGATGGAACCAGCAACAAAGGCCAAACTACCAAGGTAACTATCAAGGTAATAATTTTTATAATTTCAATCAACCACCCTTGAGAGAATTAATTGCTGGTCAATCCAAAATTATGGAGGGATTATCTAGAAAGGTAGCTTCCAATGATAAAATTCTAGAGAACATAAATAATAGAATGGATAGCTTTGCTTCTACCATTAAGAACCAGCATAGCTTTAATAAAATGATAGAATCACAAATAGCTCAGCTGGCGGCTGTTGTTCCTCCATCCAATAAAGGTAAGATTCCGGGGCAACCGAAAGATCTAGAAACTGCAAATCTTGTCGATATTCATAATGTAGCTTACTACTACAGAGCCATCAATGGAAAGGTGGATAGATTATACCTTGCTTGAGAAGAAGAGCCATCCAGGAAGACCTATCATCCTCATCGCCATTGGACCACACATTTTTCAAGAAGTTGTCTATGACTTCGTAGCAAGTGTCAACATCATGCCTAAGGTAATCTATGATCAAATTAATGGAGATGCTTTGTTGTACACAAATATGCGTTTATAGCTTGCAGATCAGTCACTCTGTTACCCCAAGGGAATTCTTGAAGATGCCATTATTCGAGTGGGACAATCATATGTTCCCATAGACTTTGTGGCTTTGGAAACAGGTGGAGATGTAAGGGCACCCATTATTTTGGGCCGACCTTTCCTAAGCACTGCTAAAGCCATCATCTATGTAGATAGTGCCAAGATCTGCTTCACAATCAAGGATAGAAAGGAGAAGTTTTCTTTCAAGAATCATATCTTACAATCTCCCGGACATCCGCAGATGCCATATTTGCTCGAAGAGACAACAGTGACCAAGAAGAAGATGAACATGATAAGAAGGAAGAACAAAGCCAGGCAACCACATGAAGAGATAGTCAACATGATCAACACACTCCGATCAGAGTACGACCACCTCCTCGCTTCACCATTCCATGCTAAGAAGGATGATCTAGGCGTACCAACGATCGAGTGTACCATTGGGCAAAGAATATTCCACAAGATCTTCTGCGACATTGGATCGGGCGTCAATATAATGTCCAAGGTAAGGTATGAATATTTATTCGGTAACAAACCTTTGTTCCCTACATATATGCAGTTGCAGATGGCGGACTAATCAATCCGATTCCCTGAGGGAATAGAGAGGGACGTTATGGTAAGAATACAAGATCACTATGCCCCTGCCGATTTCATGGTCCTAGACATGGGAGAAGAAGAAGATGATACACCCATCATCCTTGGAAGACCATTCCTCAACACCACCAACGCGATCATCTATGTTGGATCTAGACAAGTCTACTTCCAATTCCCTAGAGAAAAGGTACGCTATTATTTCAATAGTTATACTACTTATGAACAGCCGAAGAAGAGCCGCTCTAGGAGGAGACGTCGATCATCGCAACGTCAAAGGAACCAACCCGATGGAATAAATGGGAAGATGAAGAACCTAAAGCACCTGTGAAAGATGAACCCACTCCGCCTAAGACAAGTCCACAGTCCAAGCAGGTGTGGAAGGAGAAAGTAACATCATCACTAGAGTCACAAGAGGCGCAATCATCAGAGTCTCCATTGCTGGGACCAGATGATGCACCCATAAAGTGAAGGACTCTTCTCCAGCCAAGTCCTATCCGGAGGACTTAAAAATCCGAACCCTAGCTGTGAGGTAACATCGGTAGTTATACATATTTACTTTTAGCATTGCATGAATTATTTTTTACTTTAGCATATTTACTTTTCTGCATTAGCATTGCATTTAGAAAAGAAAAATAAAACGTTCCATTACTGCATTACATCATTGCATCAAAAAATCCTAAGCCCCATGTGAATAAATCTGCAGTGTGTAAACACCCACGAGAATATTCACTGTGGTGGCATAAAAATAAACATGCATATATATTTCTTTCTGCATTATATAAATAAGAAAATCCAAAAATATATTAATAGACATCCTGCTAGAACTTTGTCAATTAGGAAATCTGTCTAACCTCCAAGGACAACAAATCTCTGAATGGCTGACCGCTAACCCCTTATCTTAATTCGTGCCACGAGTTTTGGGTGTTCTTGTTAGAGTATTTTGCAGGATGATCAAGAGTAAAGCCATCCATCCGAAGTACATTCTCCTGAGCCGCTGCTACACCCGTTGCATGAGGAAAATAACTTCTAGAAGGATGAGAGAGATTTTAAGAAAGACCACGACAACATCCAGCTTGGGGGAGGAGCATCCCCCATGTATCTAGCTAAGTATTTCTTTCCCTTTTTGGTTTTACTATCTTTGAGTTTTCTATATATTTGCTAAAGTCATAAAAAGATGCATGACAAACAAAAATAAAATAAAAGTTTATCTTAGCTATATATATATATATATATATATATATATATATATATATATATATATATATATATATATATATATATATATATATATATATATAATAGTAAGGTGTGATCTTAAAAATGAAAACTGAATAAAAGTGTGTGTCTAGTTTTCTATTTTTAAAAGTTAAATAAAAGGACTCAAAGGATAATCTCTTGCAATGGAAATGATGACTAGTTGCTCTATCGTGATTCCTTTCAAGTACCTAGTTTTTAGCCTTGAATTTTCCCGAGTTTTGGATACGACTATTTTGATATAAGAATTTGCTCTAAACTTGAAACTCGTGGGTAGCATATGCTTGAGCTAAGTCTAGGTAATTGATGGATATGATATGAGAATGTTCCGGAGATTTATCTTTTGAAAAATATGAATATCCTACATGATGAGTTCCTTGTATGACAAAGCTTAAATTCCAACCAGAGCCATATATGATATTTAGATTAGAAAAACTTTCACTTATATATGCTGCTTGTTTTGCATTGAGTTTAGTCAAGCTTTATTGATGCCTTATGAGAGGTTTGTCATGCTCTTAAAATCAAGATCATGTACACACCACCAAAATATGCACTACTCCTACATTGGGGGTAGGCGCAACAACATGCCATTCCATTTAGATCCACCTAAAATGTTTTACTCATACACTAGGAGTAAACACCAAAAATATTCTTCATAGATATCCACCAAATAAATGCTCCAAGTTTTTCTTGCTATCTCTCAAAAGTTTTCGTTGCAGAAAAGAAGCATGGGGCTATGCAAAAGTTATTCATAAAAAAATAAGAGAGATGAAAAATGGACAAGTGTCTGAGATATTGAAAACAATGGGTACTCAGATGTCCACCAGAAAAAAAAGAGAGAAGAAAGAAAGGGATGAATAAGATAGCCCCTATTTTCTTGCAAGTTGTTTCCAAGTTCCAGAAAGAGAGATATGTTTTTGAGGAGCATAGTAGAATTAGGTTAGCCACCATATATATCCATCATATACATCCATACACATGCACATCTTGATTTGATAGTATGATTGAACTCTCTTTGGATCCGAGGTTTAACTTTACAATATATGTATTGCAAGTATGCTCTTTTATGCTTTCTCCACTCCTATGAGCTCCACATAAGCCTTAGATGTAGGAAGAGAAAGGCATAACACCACTATTGTCTTAGTGAGGATCCATAAATACCACATATATTGAGAGACTTGAGAGTGTCATATAATAGAAAGCTCTAAGTTTTATTTTCAAAATCTACAAAAACTCTAGAGTAATGGTTGAGCAAAGAACTTGAGACATAGTGCTTGACTTGATCGTTCTGTCTTTCAATTGCTCAAGACCCAAGTGAAGGCTGAGAAGCCCCATGGTTGAAGGTAATATGGGTAAGTTTGAAAGTCAGATCGGTTTATTCTAATCCGGAGGAGAATTTTTGTTTGAACACATGTGTACTTTTGAGGAGTTGCTTCAATATTTTCAAAATCCTTAAACTCCAGATTTAGTTACTAAGTTTAGTTTTACTAAGGGACTAGCAAAAAGTAAGCTTGTGGGAGTTGTTGACGATAGTTAACAACCAATTTAAACCATCAATTAAACATGTATAAGGGCATAAATATAATCACCAATGAAGGTTTAGGGTTTTAAACTAATAAATTCCATGAGTTTTGGTGAATCTGTGTTTCCAGCAGGGTTTAACAAAAAACTACCAAGGAGGACCTAATCGTCAAAGTAAAATACAGAGTTCTGCCATGGTACCTACGTGGGAAGACTAGAAGGGTCCAAAAGCCATGTCACCAAAGTGGAGGGCCACCCCCTGATAGGTGGGGCTACCCGGCCTGCTGGTGGGGCCACCCGCCCCCCTAGGCCCACCTATCAACCAGCTTCATATGTCAGTCTCCCACCGCCTTTGAGAATACATCTAGGTCATTGCTTAAGTCGGCTTGATCCAAGGGCTCATGTTGGACCCTCAGGGCTATATAATCCAGCCTCTGCCTCCCCCAAGGCATCAGAAGTCATCAAGTCATTTGGAAAGACAGAAACCCTAATCTCCTCAGAGCTCCTCTTCCTCCGTAGCATAGCTAGTTAGGGTAGATCTAGAGGGAGGCAAGCAGGACTTTGCTTGGATTCACGATCTTGCCAAGAGCGTGGTTTGGTATAAACTTTGTACCCCTCTCTCTTTTGTTTCTGCATTATTTTTATATGCTAGTTACAATTGTTATGACAATCTTACTGTTCATCTTATTCATGTTCTTCATTATGATGTGCAAGGTCACATCACATGAAATAACAACATTATGAAATAAAGCTTATTTAGTGAATGCATTCAAAATTTTCTACTTTATGAATGCTTTGCAATGCATATGATGACATGTCAAGTTTTAGTGCTAGGTCAAAACACCAGAGGTGTTACAGTGAACCAATGCCTCAGAAACATTTTAATGTTGCTTTGCTCATGCTTGTCCTTTCAAATGGGTCCACTGGATTTCTTTAGCCGAATTTTGGTACAATTCTTCATACCACTCATCCTTGGGTCGCTCCCCAGTCCCCTTTGAAGTTTTATATGGCTTTCCACCTCGTCATTTTGGCCTCGTGCCTCCTGAGGCCACCCCTATTTCTGATCTGAACACTTGGCTCGATGAGCGTTCTGTCATGCACTCCCTGATCCAGCAGCATCTCAGCCACGCCCAGACAGGCATGAAATGCCAAGCTGATAAGCACCGCTCCGAGCGCCGGCTTGCCATTAGGGACTGGGTTTTCCTAAAGCTACAGCTATATGTTCAGTCATCCTTAGCTAAGCGCGCCAACCAGAAATTGTCTTTCCGCTTCTTTGGCCCTTACAAAATTCTGGACAAGATCGGTGCTGTTGCTTATAGATTGCAGTTGCCACCATCTTCTATACACCCGGTGTTCCACATCTCCCAGCTCAAAGCTTCGCATGGTCAGCAGGTGGTGACTGATGTTTTGCTAGATGAGCTTGTTCCATTTCAGGTTCCTCAAGCTATACTCGACCGCCGTTTGTCTACTGGAGATCCACCTGCTGCAGAAGTTCTAATCCAGTGGTCGAGGATGCCGCCGTCGTAGGCCACCTGGGAGCTGCTGGTTCCTCTGAAGCAGCGCTTTCCAAAGGCGCCGGCCTGGGGTCATGCTGGCTCTAAAGGGGAGGGGTGTTAGTAAGACTTGTTCATAGGTTGTTTAGTTTCAATTTGCATGTTTTCTATTTTTCAGGCTTTGCATGCGCACGAGCACCAACCTGTGGCTGCCGTGCGCGTAGAAGGACATGACGAGACTAGCTCGCATGTTCCTGGGCTGAGCGGTATTCTAGCGGCATCGTGGGCATGGGGATGGACGTGCTCATTGTGCGGTGTGCGGCTAGTCGCTGCCTGCCACTACTTTGTATTGCACACAAATAAAAAGGAATAGAAAAAATAGAAAATGCTGCTTTGTTGTTCGCAGCACCAAAAACTTCCATGTTCCAAGTGTTCGCGTTTGTGTGTGTTGTGTCGAGCTCCTCACCGAGCTCTCGTCACCGCCGGCGGCGTACATCGCCGTGGACGTGACTGACAATTGGCATCAGAGCCTGAAGATCGAGAGACCTCGCCGCCGCCATGTCGCCGCCGCCGAGGCCCCGTGGCCGTTCACCGACCAAGGACGACGGCAAGAAGAAGATCGACGGCTCTCGCGGGTCAGGCACCAAGACCCCGCCGCGCTCACCTCCACCGGATCCCTCTCCGACGCGCCGATCACATACGCGCGACGCACGCCGTTCGTGCACCCACGACGCACGCCGTCCGCGGGAGGTCGTCGTCGAGCGGATCGTTTGGGAAGGGAGCTCCGGCAACTGGTCGCAGTTGCCCCGGACCAACTACAACATGTGGTCACTGCGCGTGAAGCTGAAGATGCAGGCGCGCCACATCTGGGACGCCGTTGAGTACGACGGCACCGAGTACGACGACGACCGGAGCGCGCTTGACACGATCTACAGCGCCGTTCCAGAGGAGATGGTGTCGGCGCTCACGGAGAAGACCAGCGCCAAGGAGGCGTGGGAGGCTATTCGCACGTTCCACATTGGCGATGACCGTGTGCAGAAGGCAACGGCGCAGAACTTGCGCGCCGAGTACGAAAATCTCAAGCTGAAGAACGGAGAAGCGATCGAGGACTTCGCGCTCTGCCTCACCGGTATGGTCCAGCGGCTGGCGTCCCTAGGAGATCCCGAGCCGGACCACAAGGTCGTCGCCAAGTATCTTCGAGTTGTCCGTCCCAGGTACAAGCAGCTAGTCGTTTCCATCGAGACACTGCTTGACATATCGCAGTTGTCGGTCGAGGATGTGACCGGTAGGCTAAAGGCGGCGGACGACGTCGAGCCAATGCCACCCCAAGTCGTCGGCGGCAAGCTGCTTCTCACGAAAGAGCAATGGCTGGAGAGGTACAAGAAGCAGGAGTCTAGCCGAGGCGGCTCCAGCTCCGGTGGACGCGGCAAGGGACGCGGTCGCGGCAAGCCACGCGGCCGCGGTGGCGGCAACAGCAGCAACGCACGCGGCAGCGCGAGTTCGGGCCATGCAAGTCCTGACGACGAGTGCAAGCGTTGTGGAAAGAAAGGCCATTGGGCTCAAGATTGCCGCGGCAAACTCAAAGTGCAGGAGCAGGCCCACGTGGCCCAGGAGGAGGAGTCCACTCTACTCCTTGCGGTGGGCTGCGAGCAGGAGGAGGGGATTTTTCCCCAAACCGAGCAGCCGCCGCCGAAGGAGCCGAGGCCGGCGACGCCGCCACTGATCCACGCCGACGGCCAACTCCACCTCATCGAGAAGAAGCTGTATGCCGCCTTCGACGAGTCTGGCGACCGGGACCCGAAGCGATGGGTCCTGGACACCGGCGCATCGAACCATATGTCCGGGGCGTGAGCTGCCTTCTCCAGCCTCGACGGCGGCGTCACAGGCTCCGTACGGTTCGGCAACGGCTCTGTCGCCCGCATCGAGGGGATCGGCACCGTCCTCTTCTCCTGCAAGACCGGGGAACACCGCGCCATCACCAACGTCTACTACCTGCCCCGCCTCACCGCCAACATTATCTCCGTCGGGCAGCTCGACGAGTCCGGCTACCAGGTGCTTGTCGAAGCTGGTGTGATGCGGGTGCGTGACAAGGAGCGTTGGCTCCTAGCCAAGATCCACCGAAGCCCAGGCCGGCTCTATGTGCTCGACGTCAATATTGCACAGCCGGTCTGTCTGGCTGCACGTGGAGAAGAAGAAGCCTGGGTCTGGCACGCCCGGTTCAGACACCTGCACTTTGCCGCGCTGCGCAAGATGGGCAGGGATGGCCTGGTCCATGGCATGCCTCTGCTGTCCCAGGTGGAGCAGGTGTGTGACGCCTGCCTCGCCGGCAAGCATCGGCGGACACCGTTCCCGCAGCAGGCTCAAGGGCGGTCAAGCGAGGTGCTACAACTGTTTCACGGTGACATATGTGGCCCCATCACGCCTCCAACTCCAAGCGGCAACCGGTATTTTTTACTGCTTGTCGATGATTATTCACGGTACATGTGGATTTGCCTGCTGCCCACCAAGGACGCCGCACCTGCGGCGATCAAGCGCGTTCAAGCTACGGCGGAACGCAAGAGCGGTAAGAAGCTGCTGGTCCTACGTACTGACCGCGGCGGGGAGTTCGCCGTGGCCGACTTTGTCCAGTACTGTGCCGAGCTCGGGGTACGTCGTCAGCTCACGGTACCGTACACGCCGCAACAAAACGGTGTCGTGGAGCGGCGGAACCAATCCGTCGTGGGGACTGCGCGCAGCATGCTCAAGGCAAAAGGCCTCCCCGGCGAGTTCTGGGGCGAGGCGGTCACCACGGCCGTCTACCTGCTGAACCGTTCCTCGTCCAAGAGCGTGGGTGGCAAGACCCCCTACGAGCTCTGGACTGGTAGTGTCCCTGCTGTTCAGCACCTGCGCACGTTCGGCTCCATCGCGCACATGAAGGTGATGGCGCCGAACCTGAGGAAGCTGGATGACAGGAGCAAACGCACCATCTTCGTCGGCTACGAACCGGGCTCCAAGGCGTATCGGCTGTATGACCCAGTGACACGACGCGTGCACGTCAGCCGCGACGTGGTGTTTGAGGAAGCGGCGCAGTGGTCCTAGACCGAGGGCCAGCGTGGCGAAGCGGCTGATTTCGTCATCGATGATCTGATGCCGTCTGAGATTGTCACCACTACAACAACGACGAGCACACGTACATCGACAGCAACTGCTTCTACCTCGGCCTCGCCAGCTCCGTCCACCCACGCCTCACCAGTGCTGGATGCTAGGACTGCGACGCCGAGAGCGCACACGCAGTTGGACGCGGACTCGGTCGAGTTCATGTCGCCACTAGGAGCCAGTGCGTCACAGCACTTGGACGCGGACCACGACGCCGACGCCCCTGTTCGGTACCGCAGCGTCGACAACGTTCTTGGGGAGGCCACTCCACCAGGTTTCGCTGCGCGGGAGCTGGAGGAGCAGCTCCTGCTTGCAAGCGAGGCCGAGCCGACAACATTTGAAGAGGCGCTGCAGCATGAGAACTGGCGCCTCGCCATGCTCGATGAGTTCACCTCCATTGAGGCGAACGACACCTGGAGGCTCGTCGATCCGATCCCTAGAGTGCGCCCGATCGGCCTCAAATGGGTGTACAAGACGAAGAGGGATGAAGCCGGGATCGTTACCAAGTTCAAGGCCCGGCTCGTCGCTAAAGGATACGTGCAGCGCCAGGGGATTGACTACGATGAGGTCTTTGCCCCGGTAGCACGCCTGGAATCCGTGAGGCTGCTGCTGGCGCTTGCTGCAAGTGAAGGGTGGGCAGTCCACCACATGGACGTCAAGTCCGCTTTCCTGAATGGGGAGCTGCTCGAAGATGTGTACGTTCAATAGCCGCCGGGGTTCGTGATGAAAGGCCAAGAGACGAAGGTGCTGCACCTGATCAAGGCCCTCTACGGACTCCGTCAAGCGCCCCGAGCCTGGTACTCCAAGCTCGACGAGTCCCTGATCAAGCTCGGCTTCAGGCGCAGCACGTCCGAGCATGCGGTCTACCTCCGTGGTGTGGGCGCACGACGCCTCATCGTTGGAGTCTATGTGGATGATCTGGTGATCACCGGAGGGGATCCACGCGACATCAGCACCTTCAAGGAGGAAATGAAGGCGACATTCAAGATGAGTGACCTTGGGCTCCTGCGCTATTACCTTGGGCTGGAGGTGAAGCAGTCAGAGAGCGGCATCACAATATGTCAGAGTTCCTATGCTGCAAAGATTCTGGAGGGTGCCGGTCTGACAGGATGCAATCCAAGCCACACTCCCATGGAGTCAAGGCTTAAGCTCAGTAAGTCTAGCTCAGCCCCTGCCGTCGACCCCACGTCTTACAGAAGCATTGTGGGCTCTCTTCGTTACTTGATGAATTCAAGGCCAGATTTGGCATATTCAGTGGGGTATCTCAGTAGGTTCATGGAGAGTCCTACTGCTGAGCACATGGTGGCCATCAAGAGAGTGTTGAGGTACATTGCAGGGACCTTGCATTATGGCTGCTATTATCAGAGGGAGAAGGAGGCACAGCTCACTGGTTTCAGTGACAGTGACCTGGCTGGTGATCTTGATACAAGAAAGAGCACAACTGGTGTCCTTTTCTTCCTCGGTTCCAGTCTAATTACCTGGCAGTCCCAGAAGCAAAGAGTGGTGGCTTTATCTTCATGTGAAGCTGAATACATCGCCGCTACTACAGCTGCTTGCCAAGGTATCTGGCTGGCTCGGTTGCTCGCTGAACTTAAGGGAGAGAAGGTCAGGAGCATCACACTAAAGATGGACAGCGAGTCTGCAATTCAGCTAAGCAAGAACCCAGTATTCCATGACCGTAGTAAACACATAGATGTGAGATATCATTTTATACGGGAGTGTGTTGAAGAAAACAGGGTGAAGCTGCAGTCTGTCAGGACAGCTGAAGAACTTGCAGACATATTGACGAAGGCATTGGGGCCTCAACAGTTCTGTGAGCTGCGCTCCAAGATCGGCGTCATCGATGTACAGACCGTGAACAAGGCTTAGGAGGAGATATGTTAGTAAGGCTTGTTCATAAGTTGTTTAGTTTCAGTTTGCATGTTTTCTATTTTTCAGGCTTTGCATGCGCACGAGCACCAACCTGTGGCTGCCGTGCGCGTAGAAGGACATGACGAGACTAGCTCGCATGTTCCTGGGCTGAGCGGTATTCTAGCGGCATCGTGGGCATGGGGATGGACGTGCTCGTCGTGCGGTGTGCGGCTAGTCGCTGCCTGCCACTACTTTGTATTGCACACAAATAAAAAGGAATAGAAAAAACAGAAAATGCTGCTTTGTTGTTCGCAGCACCAAAAACTTCCGTGTTCAGTGTTCGCGTTTGTGTGTGTTGTGTCGAGCTCCTCACCGAGCTCTCGTCACCGCCGGCGGCGTACATCGCCGTGGACGTGACTGACAAGGGGATTGTCAGCACCCCCACTCCTTTTTGTTTTTCTTTGCTTCCGAGTTGTCATACGATTTACCGAGAACCAAACCAATGAATGAAACAAAAGAATTATTAAATCTGCGGAAGTGTTTCTCCTGTCAGTTGACTTAAATAGAAAAGATTACTAATACGTTTTGACGGATGCAAGGCCCAAGTATCTCCTATCTCGTCCTATCCGATATACTCCGGTTAGCGCCTGAACTTCCGATCCGAACGCTAGCGTTCGGACGCTGTTCTCATAGGGAGCGACGAGCGCCAAACGTGTCGGGCTCATGAGGAAGCGCACCAGTAGTGGTCCCACGCCACCCCGGACGTTGTCCGTGCCGCAAGCCGCTTCCTACGCGTATCCCATGTGCAACACCCGATCTACTTTTAAAACATCCAGACGTAACAGTTGCAACCCACGTATAAAAGAAGACAAATGAAACACTTAAAACAAGCGTGTGAAACACTTGCGAAAACGTCTAAAAACATTTGAAAACACATTGCAAACATATGTAACATCCAGATAAAACACTCGCAAACAGACGTATCAAACACCTGAAAACACTTGAAACATATGCTTGCAACATGCATGTATATGCAACATCTAATCTGCTTTTGCAATATCCAGATAAAACACTTGCAATATTCGTCGGGAACAGATAAAATATTTAAAAACATACACTTAAAACATACGTGTATAGCTATTACAACATATGTAATATTTCGATTTTCTCTAATCGCTGCTCGCTGGATCGGCCTGGTGGCAATGTGGAAGTACCTGGTGGCAATGTGGAAGTACCACGGCGGCACGGCCTCGGTCGCTGCTCGCTGGATCGGCCGTCCGTGCGCCGCCGGCACCGTCTGCACTTCAGAGAGCAGCGTCGGCACGCAACGAGCCTGGGCTGCATCTGGAGAAACACTGTGGCAGCACGTGAACCTGAACTGTTCGGTTGAAATGACTACTCGGGTGGTACTGTACATGTACAGTAGGATGAAAATGCTACGAGTAACTAAGCATAAAAGCAGACCATAATAATAAAATATCGTAAATTTTTAATTAGAATAGTATTTTTTTCTCATACCAAATCAATCAGCAGTAATATATCCACACGATCGTATATGATCGTTTCGGGACCAGCCGAACAGGCTGTATATCGTAGGTTGGCATCCACGCAAGCTCCTAACGCATCCACGTAGACTCTCGTCATTATGTCGCACGAATCTTGGAAAGATAATGAACAGATGAAACAAGGCAGCGTACGAACGCATGTGCATACTGAAACATTCGGCGTGCTGGCCCTTCGATTAGAACTGGTGACACACGGCATCCATGGGCCAGGGGGTCTCACGCGATCTGAAATAGACCTATCTCCCACCCATTTTTTTTCAGTTTATCAGGGCTCTGGCTTGTGTCGTGGAGTTAGAAGCCGTTTTGAAAAAAATGTTTGAAGAAATGGTTCTAATAATAATTTTGTATCAAATTTGTTTTTTTTTTTGCTCTGACTCCTTATTGTAAAAATGGATTAGGCTTCTTGTAAGGAGCTATTTTATAGATAGTCGTTTGGCAAGGCTCCTTGTAAAGATGCGTAAGAAACCTGCAGTAGCATGAGACTTGTCAAAAGAGGCCTTAGATCCAAAAGCTAAAACATCAAAAAAATTAGAATATAAATTTTGAATTCCAAAACAGGACTGACTATAAATCTCCAGGAAGATTTTGCTGTTTGTTGTATTCCATATTTTCAACAAATGAGCAGCTGACACGTAACATGATCCACCACCACAAAAAAATAAAAAAAAACACATGTACGTCACAGGACTAAGCTTCTGAAAGATATTTATGGTTGTTATCTTCTGGAAGATATTTACAGTATCTTCCCGAAAATAATTGGCAGGAAAAAGAAAAACAACCGAATGACAGCACAGTGAGGAGGAAAGTGACAGCACAGTGCTCTATGGGTAATTCCACATTAACATTAAAATATTATCCCTTTCTAATCCACGAATTATAGGAAAGTGTGAATGTGTGACAGTATAGGTACAACACAGCAATATATGGTTTGCATTTACTAGCTACAAAACTGCTAGCAGATTAAGGTAGTGTTTGGATCCGGTAACTAAAATTTAGGAGGTGCGTCGGGAGGATGCTGCATGGGGTGTTCGGATACTAATAAAAAAACAAATTACATAATCCGTCAGTACTCCACGAGACGGATTTTTAAGCCTAGTTAATCCGTCATTAGCATATGTTTACTGTAGCACCGCATTGTCAAATCATGGACTAATTAGACTTAAAAGATTCGTCTAGTAAATTAGTCGCAAACTATACAATTAGTTTCGTAATTAGTCTATATTTAATGCTCCATACATGTGTCTAAACATTCGATGGGACAGCGACTAAAATTTAAGAGGGGCAACCAAACACCACCTAAGCGCTGCTAGCAGATAAGACATATGTCAGCCTGTATCCAAACAGCAAAAGAAGTGCTTGTAATAAGATATGCTGTGGAACAAGAGGCACGATCTAAACTTGTGCTGAATTAGTTCTCCTTTGGCGCACCCTTCTTTGCAGCCTCGGCAGCGGCCTTCTCTGCTTCAATCTCTGCGACATACTCGTCGATCTCGGCCTCTTCGAGTTCATGAAGGCCATCCTTGTGTGTCATCACTGCAATCTCTATGTTATTGCCACCACTCTCAACAACCTAGAGATTATGGATGGTTAATCTAAACAATTGAGCAGAAAATAGGAGTGAACAACTAGAGGGGCAAATTCTTCATGACACAAAGGCGAAAGTTTTGGGTCAATTGAACAATTTCCAATATAGAAAGCAGAAACCAACAACAAAAATTAGCTTACATAAAAATTCCTTTAACTTTCTATGAATTATAAGGTGGGTGAAAACCATATTAAATGCGACGAGTCCGTCAGATTTCACTAACCAGACAATAGATGTAGAACAAATACAATATGCCAAAGCTATGAGCATGTATTCTGCAGTCTTCAGAACAATATAAGGAAATAAGTAAGGGGATGTTTGGATAAGGGTATTATACATTGAAAATTTTAGTAATTAGTTCAGATTAACTAGATCTGAAACTTCCTAGTGAAATAACTCCAATCCAGACAGGTCCTATGGTGAAACAGGTTCAGTAAAACTAATTTATCCAACTTTATTTAGTTTCACCTATGCTGCTGATTATAAAGATTCCATGAAACTCGATCCAACTGTCGGTTAAACTAGGATCTATAGTTGATCATACCACTATTCATAAACAATCAACCATGACACATGAAACACTTGGCTGGCAGAGCACACACAAAGTCTGGATTTCAACACTCCACTGGTACATTGGGTTGGCAATATAAGCTTAGTTCTAGTTCAGAACCGGCACATCATTTGGTTCAGTTAAGTGACAGCTGACAAATTATCGCTTTTATAAGTGACAGCACTTCTTCAGCATTTACTAGCTGCAAAACTGCTAGCAGATTAAGCACTGCTAGCAGATTAAGCACAGCAATATATATCAGCTTGTCTATAGATTTCCTCTGATGATAATTAACAAAAAAAAAATCAAACAACACAACAGTATAGGTACATTCCATTTAGGGTGTTCACAGTATTCATTACCAAGAACCTATTTCGGTTCTTAGTACTTAAGTTGCCATTATAGTAGTTAAGCAATGAAACAATAAGTAATCTCCTAGAAAAAAAACTTGGTAAAGCGATCTCCATTTGCAAATCAATTGCTGGAATTCTAAAACAAATATATGCACACTACAGTAGGCGCAGCCTGCAGCAGCAGCCCATCAGGCTGATATATTTGTTGTTTGGTTTTCTGACACCTTTGACCATGCTAGTTCTCTATATTCAAACTTGTAATCTGTATTGGTGTATGCTTGTCGACTTTGCATTATTCCAACTATGTCTGAAAAATTAATTTTTAATCTGAAAATTCAGGTCTGAAAATAATTTAAGGCTGACCTGTACACACTCCAAAGCTGATTTATTCTTACGAAGTTCAGATTTCTTTGCCCAATCCAGCACCACAAGTGCACAGCTGCTAATCAAGAAAAATCGGCTTGATGCACTGCTGCTGAGACAGTATATCTGAACACTTGAAAGAAAACCACAGACAGACAGAGAACACACCGAAACTGAATACAGACAATTCAATAGCAACGAAGCAGAATTTTGCTCTAATGCTCAGTGCAGCTGGGCAGTGTCTACTTTTAGGTTGCTGCTGCACTGAGCAATAGAGCAAAAAATGCCAACATACTGAAAACAATAAGACTAAAATACTGATATCTGAAACACTGAACCTTGAAAGGGACAATTGAAACACTCAACCTCAAACTGTAATCTAACAAAAACGAAAATCTGAAACACTGAACAGTGAAGGCAAAACTGAATAACTGAACCTCAGACTCTAAACTAACATAAACAGAAATCTAAAACACAAGTGCAAGCAATAAATTAAAAATTTAAAGAAAAAAATAACGGTAGCTACAGCTCAAAAAACACAAGGCAACTTTGATTAAACACAATAATTGAAGCTCACGCTTGCCAAACTTGAACAAAAAAACAGCCTAGACAAGCATAACACATAAAATGAAACTACACTCAGATCAGTCAGCAATTACTTGATTCACTGAACCGATATCAACCGAGTTGCAAATAAAAAGAGGGATGTCAAACACAAATAAACAAAACCAGACCTGGAAGCATTTTAAATATACAATATTGAAAGACAAAGGCTCACCCAAGTTAGAAGGGAAAAAAGCACATACTCTGTTCCAGATAGTTTAACACTTAACAAAGATTGCTTGTTATTTGGGGGATTTTTCAACTAGTATGCAGGAATATAGAGTACTTGACCAAAAAACCAAATCTGAATATCACTTGCTTTCTTAAAAGCTGAGGTAAAATTCTCATTAAAAAAATTAAACCAATGTAAACTCAAATAGAGCAAAAAACTCTCTGTATATGGTCAGTGCATCAAATCATCAATCATACATCACAACAAGACGCTAATAGCAAAAGCCAACTCTTTGCCACTAACAAACAAGCAGGCAGGAACAAAATCTTTCTCAAATGGATGCCACTTGCAACTAATAATAGCAAATGGATGACACTAGCTATTTCACTGAAAAGGGGGAGCATTATAACAGCTAAATAAATAACCATCCAGTCTACTCACTTCTAAATACACAATCAGCACTAGTGGAAAAAGCTTTTTTAGCAGCTAATGTAACAGAAAATCAGTCCTGCTATTGTAAACACATTTCTAATAATCAATCATCATCACAGAAAAAAATTCAGAAAAAAATAAACAAGTCGTAGCAGCATAAGGCTGGTTTAGCAAAAGAAGTTCTCTCCAGTTGGTTGATGCAGACCGCCTTCAGAGATGGCAGCTAGAAATTTTAGCAGAGAACAAATGCATAACATGCTTCATCTGTACCTGCAAAAAACTTGACCAAAAAAATAACATAAATCAAAATGTTCATTTCTGACTATAAATTGCTATCATACTGAAAGAAAGAGCACACATATTTTAGTAAAAAATACGCACTATCTTCGGCTTGCCCATTTTCAGTTCCATGCAAATTTCCAAACTATTTTTTTGTGAGTAAATTTCCAATCTATTAATTGGTACATAGGAGAATCAAAATTCAATATAAGGCAACAAATATTTACAGATTTGGTAACCAGTAAACATGTTCTACAGAACATCCTTAACAGGTACAAGTTCATCTTAGCTGCACACATAAATTGTAAAGCATACATATAGCAGCACTACCCTTGGCGTGTGCTCAGATGGGCAACTGAACTGTACATAGTTAAAGTGGAATTTAAATTTAGACAAGTTGATAGCCAGTGGTACTTTTTGTATACATCATGTGCTATTGTGACTTAGATGTAAAAACAATGTTATGCATCGCAACTTGGAGTACTGGTATGACAAGAATGTAGCAATTGTGCATTGTGCTTGTGATTAAACAATTTCTGTGTGCAGCGCCTGAGGTTAAACAAAGAACTGTACCTAACACATACATATTACAGAAATCCTTGCTTTAAGAATTTAGTTTTTCATTGCAGAGTACAAAAACACATCACATAGATAGATATAGCTTCTAATCCCGTAGCCTATCAAAATGTTCAAACCGAGCAGAAATTAGCTACTGAAGAAGATGAGCCTAGTAGCCTACAAGCCTATGTCAAATTATCTCTTTGTCTGAAAAATTGCCAGTTTTACAGATCAAACAAGTTGGGAATGGCAGACTACATGCCTATGTCAAATTATCACAAGATTCAGAATAAAAAAGCTACACTGACATGGATACCTATTATTGTTAACACATTTCTAATACTCAATCATCATTACAGAAAAAAAAAGATTCAGAAACTGAAACCATTGGCATAACAACATTTCCTCCTAGAAGCCATGAGTCTGAAACAAGCAGGCAGGAACAAATCTTTGTCAAACCAAAGAAAGAATCACCATCAACTGAAACTAAAAAAATGTCTGTCAGTTGATTTACTGAAGTAGGAATAACAAGGATATCCAATTCCTATAATAATGCATATTGTCTAGCAGCAGCAGGAATGGTAGAAAAAACATGCTACACTCAACAATAATCCAAATATTTCACAAGAAACCACAATGCAGCATACATAAAAGATGCTAACAATACAAAAAGAGTTAAATGCAACAGTAGTCCATCAACTTGTACCGAAGTTTCACTTAGGTCCATCAACTCTGAAAGTGGATTTTTGGGTCCATTATCTTTGTCAGTGGCGCATTCCTGGGCCATACCGCTTTGTTCCAGTTTTTTAACCGACGTGGCTGTCCATGTGGCGTCCAGGTTGGATTTGGCGGGAGTTTTGGCGCCAGAATGGTTGGTGGAAGAATGCATTTAAGTCCTTACCTGAGTTATTAAATGGCAACCCATCCTCCTGTCTCTCTTCCTCACTCTCCACCGGCTGACCAAATCGTTCCCCTTCTCTCTGTGTGCTTACCGCCGGCGCCATTCACCATTTCATCCACGAGTATGGAGGTTGGATCCAGTGCATCAGCTTCAAATCCGCTGACATCGGTTGGTATACCACTGATTATTTGCACCGATTGCAATCGGAGGCGAGTGGTACGCCGGGTTTCAACGAAACCATGGAGCAAAGGAGAGGTGTTCTTCTGTTGTCCAACCCACAAGGTCAGTGTAGATTGTGTTCCTTGTGATTTCCTTCATTTTTGCTGTTTTGGCGCACTGATTTTGGATTACCACTTCGCATTGGTGATGGATCTGGTTTCCTGCAGCCCAATGGAATCGGGTGCCCTTTTTTCTACTGGAAGGATGAGTACGTTGCATATCTGGAGCAACTGAGAAGAGAAGGCAAGTTGGTTGATGATTCAGTCAATGTTAAGGACACTGGTGCAGATTCGAACATAAATAAAGCAGCAATGCTTGACACTGGTGGTGACTCAAATATTAAGGACTCAATAGCTGGTGCTTTGACTGAGATAAAGAAGCTGGTTGGCTTGTGCAAAGTGCTGGTTGGCCTGTGCAAAGTTGCTTGCCTTCTCCTATTATGTATCTTGTTTGTGCTTTTGTTGCTGTTGTATGCCATTCTTGTAAAGAACTGAATGAATGTTGTTTGTAACTGAAGGAAGGTCATTGTATCTGAAATCATTTGTGAATGAAACCATATGTTTCAGCATACTACCATAACCAGCAAGCAAATTAGTCTGACAATGCACATTACTGCTGCAAATTAGTCTGACAATGCAAATTACTGCTGTCCCCAACCATTCTATCTAGGCAGCACTTAGAGTTGCTGCTATCCAAAAGCTATCAGGTAAGCTGCTGAACAAAAGTTAGCAGTGTAGTGGCTGATATACAAAAGCTGCTAGCAGTTAAGTTACTGCTGCACAAAAGAAGGAAGCAACAGACAGTGTTTTGCTGCTTTACAAAAGGATTACATATCACACATGCATGAATTTAGTTTTCAGCTTCAGTTGGAGCCTTCTTCCTCCCACCAGTAACCTTCTTCTGCAGGTGTAGTTCTTGTGCCTTCATGGTTGCAATCCTTTTTCTCCCAGATTTGGAAATTGTGGTTAGAGGCACAGGTCTTGTTGCTGGAACGTTAGAGCTAATGAAACCTGAGTCAGGGAGAGGTTGGTTCACTTGTATCCTGCTCTGGGTTGACTGCAACATAAAATTATTTCAGTTAGAAATATAGCTATTGAAAGGCTAAGATGGGCTGGTGACTGACCTCTTGTTCCATATGTGATACCATGGTGGCACTGAGTTGGCTCATCAAAGGAATAGTGGAGTCTGACCACATAACCACCTATACAATAGTGTGCACAAAAATGTCAGTACACAAAGTACCCTTTCACATAGAGCATGGCAAAAAAATTTAATAGACCTGGCTCTGTATTGGCCCATCATCATCCATCTCTTCTGGTTGGCGTCCTCCTGGATGGGCTTGTTCTTCTGGTTGGGCATTGCTTGTCTGCCTTGGTGGCAGGACACCAGCCTTTCTCAAGGTACATCCCTTTTTATTATGGCCTGCATCTCCACAATATCTGCAGTGCATGGTGACACCATGTTTTGACAATCTTGGACCTTGGGGGCCTTGAAACTCATGTGGCTGCTTCTTTCTGGACTTGGGAGGCCTGCCCACCTTCTTGTCATAAATAGGAGGAAGTATTTCTGTTGCTGCCACCTTGTCCCATGTACTTTTGTCCCTGCATGGTCTTATATGTTGTCCATAAGCAAGTAGGTAGGAAGTAGTGGAGTAGCATTCTGGTAGCACAGATTCAGGTGCAACTCTTTCATGCCTCAGACAAGAAATGGCATGTGCACATGGAATTCCAGTTAGGTCCCATCTTCTGCATTCACACTTTTTCTCCTTGATATCCACAATGAATTGGTAGTCTCTGTCCTGAACCTGGAAAATACCTTCTCCAGAAGGCATAGCATAGCATGTGGATGCCCACTCTGTGTTCTTGTTCAGTTTCTTCCTAATCTTGGGACAGGTGTGTCCTAGCCACTCTTCTCCCACCTCCTTCTGCTTTGTATAGTGCCTTGTCATCAGCTGACCCTTGATCTGCTCAAGCATGCTTAGGATGGGCATTTCCCTTGCCTCCAGAATGTATTTGTTAAAAACCTCACACATGTTGTTTAGAAGAACATCACACTTTGGAAAGGTACTAAAAAATGCTCTAGTTCAAGTTTGTGGTGGCATCTTCTCTAGCCATTCATAAGCCTTTTTATCTAGTGTCCTCATCTTATCCATGTTTCTGTTCCACTGAGGAACTGAACTAGATCTAGCACAAGACCAGAGTTGGTTTTTTAGATTCTCACCTTTGAAGTGTTGTTGGAAATTTGAGTATAAGTGCCTCACACAGAATCTGTGCTCTGATTCTGGAAACACCTTTTGCACTGCTGGAATGAGGCCCTGCATAGCAATAAGATGGTTAGAATTGCAGTGCAATTGATTGTGGCACTTGAAATAAATAGATGCAACTAGTGTCGTCATCACCTTTTGTTTGTCTGTCATTATGGTCCAGGGAAAGGTGTTCGCAATACCAAGATCTGTCTTCAATGTCTCTAGAAACCATGTCCAAGATGAAAGTGATTCAACCTCAACAATTCCAAGTGCGATGGGATACATGCAGTCATTGGGGTCTATGCCTACTGCAGTAAGAATCTGTCCCCCATACTTAGTTTTTATGTGACAGCCATCCAGAAATATCAGAGGCCTACAAGCAGACAGAAATCCCCTTTTGCAAGCATCTAAGGACAAGTATAGTGTACTGAAGATGTTACCATCAAGTGTCAGAAAGAAAGAGGTACCAGGGTTTGATTTTCTAAGCTCATTGCCATAATCCCATAACAACTTGTACTGCTCCACCTCATCACCCATAACTGTTTGCATGGCCAGCCTTCTAGCTCTTTGCAACTTAGACCGTGATGGAGTTAGGTTCCACTCCTTTTGAACAACCCTTCCAAAGTTTGCTATGCTCATCTTCTTGTCAGCCCTGAATGATTCTAGGTACTTCTCTGCTAGCCACCTGGAGGTGCACCTCTTGACAACCCACTTCCTCTGGCAGTTGTGGGTACCTTGGTAGGTTTTTATGACCATTCCATTTGACCTGTTGTCCACTGATCCATACAGCAACCAAGGGCATCCATCTGCACACTGTGCCTTCAACCTCTTCTGCTCATTCCTTGAGAACCAGATGTCCACTCTTTGCTTCACACTATACTCAGTGACAGCCTTCCTAAGTACCTCAACCGATTCAAAGAGCATACCCACCTTGAATATTGGATTGCCCATGTCCTGGTCTCTAAAATTAATGAACCTCAAGCCTCCTTCACCTTCTCCATCTGAGTCTGGCAGCTACAAATCTTCATCATCAGTTGATATATCATCAACAATACTGTGAATTTGTTTGCCCTTCTGTGCCTTCTTCCCTTTCTGTACCTTCTTGCCTGTGCCAACTCCCTCATCTGGCACTTGGTCATCCACACAATCTTCTGACAAATCATCATCATCCTGATCAATTTCATAGTCTGAGTCATGGAAGTCAGAGTCATCATCAGTCTCACTGGGAGATCTCAGATCGCAATAGAACTCTGGAAGTTTTTCACCTTGTTTACTGGGAACTCTGTAAACATTGCGAGGGCTCAGACCCTTGGGCAAGGATGCAATTGGGTTTACAACTAGGTCATCCCAATCTAGCCCACTGATAGTGTCATCATGGTCTAGATACAAAACAAAATTCTTAACCTTGTGCACTAGTGAAGCCATCACAATTGTGTCTGTATCTGTACTAATTTCTCTAAGTCCTTGTTCAAAAGTCAGTCCTGGTAGCAACCAATAGACCTTCATTACTGGATTCCTTGGGTAATGCAACTTAAAGGCTAACTCATCAAACCACCGGGGAGACCATGTAGCTACTTCACAGTGATCGAACCAATCGACCCTTTCATGAGCATAAGCTTTATCAGAACCTTGACCAACAAAGTACCCACCATGGTGAACCTCAACCGTGAATTCTTCATCATCACCTATATTATGAACGTACTAACACATCAGAAAAAACCCACTACAAAACCCCAACCCGTCACCTCAAAAAAATCACAAACCCTAACAGCAACAAAATCATGATTTTTCGTATCTAAGCTCAAGCACAGCCAGAGAACAACAATCTACAACCACTGAATCCAAGGATTTGGGCATCGATACAGTACTTACCGTATTGGGGCGGTGCATCCCCTTTTCTACGGAACGTAGCCACCATCTTCTGGATTCTGCGAGATCAGTGTAGGAAGGCGCAAGCGGGAGGCGGATCGGATCCGAACTCGATGGCGAATCGGCGCCGCTCGCCGACGGCCACCGCTCGCCACGCCCGCGGTCTCTCCTACCCCTTCGAGCTGCACCTCCTTGACGACAAGACGAGTGGGGAACGCAAGTGGGAGGCGGATCAGATCCGAACTCGGTGGCGAATCGGCGCCGCTCGCCGACGGCCACCGCTCGCCACGCCCGCGGTCTCTCCTACCCCTTTGAGCTGCACCTCCGCGACGACAAGACGAGTGGGGAAAGAACTGGAAGCGGAAAAGTCTAGAGGGGCTGCCTATAATTTTACCCAATGCCCTCCACCCTCACGTGACGAGCAGATGCTTATTGATCCACCCTGGACGCCACATGGACAGCCACGTCGGTTAAAAAACTGGAACAAAGCGGTATGGCCCAGGAATGCGCCACTGACAAAGATGATGGACCCAAAAACCCACTTTCAGAGTTGATGGACCTAAGTGAAACTTCGGTACAAGTTGATGGACTACTGTTGCATTTAACTCATACAAAAATGATTTGATCATGCATAAGAAGCCGCTTGTACATGTGCAGAGCAAGCAGCCTCAAAAACAGTCACATGCAGCCATGTCGTGGAAGCTATTGGGTGGATCCATCCATGGTGATTGGTGATGGAAGCTGTGATGTGCATACATGCTGGGTGAGTGGGGGAGAGGATCGGAGAGACAAACAAGGGGAAGAAGCTGCAGAAAACTTTCTTCCTTCTCTCGCGATTCACATGGGCTGTTGCATCTACAGTCAGAGGCAGCTTGCTCTTGGTCTCTCTGCCTAAGTGCCTATCGAACAGAGGTCTGAGGTTGAATGCAAAAGCATGGCACGAACTGGAGGAGCAGGGGCGAGGCTTCCTGACAATCGCAACATCCGAATCAGGGATTGACATAGGACGGGCGGAGGTTGCGGAGCGCCTCGCCGTCTTGCCGGCGAGCTTGCCCCGGCCAAGCCCACTAACAACACCGCGACTGACGCAACCACAATACAAATCAAATCAAAACACAAGAGAACAGAACGTTACCGTGGGGAACGTCGCTGCCGCTGCCGCCACGACCGAATTTTATATTTTTTAACTTTTTTTTTTATAAATTTTCACAAATATGCCTCTGAAGGTAAGATTTCAAAATCTGGACCCTTAACTCGGCGCCAGCGTACACTGCTCGGCACCATCGTTGCTGGCGCCGAGGTCGTGGGCTCGACAGACGTGGCAGTGACTTAGCAGGCAGCTTGGCGTCATACGTAGATCCTGGCGCCGAGCTCGGCGCCGTAGATCTTGGCGCCGAGCTTGACGCCATGATCTATGGCGTCGAGGTGGTGTTTTCAGTGACGGTTGGTGTCGGAAGTTCCAACATAAGCCGGAACTCCCGACCGTCGGAAGTCACGACTCATGCCGGAAGTCCTGACGCCCAGTCCCTTAGCCTGCGCAGTGACTGTGCCCGTCGAAAGTCCTGACGTGAGTCGGAACTCCTGACAGTCGGAAGTCCCGAATCAAGTCGGCAGTCCCGACACCTAGGCCGCAACACGGTGCCGGCAAAATGTTCACAAGCGGAGCACGCACTGGCGGTATAGCCCGAAGGGAGGAGCTGTGCTCACGTCTTGCAGCAGTGCCATCACCGATACGTTCCCTGATGCCAGAAAAGCCGGTGCACGGTCGGAGCGAGGGGCGGCGCGTTTCTCGACGACCCTGCGTTGTGCGCTGCACCGTAGCGGCCTAGGTGTTGGGACTCCCGACTTGGGTCGTGTCGGTGTTTCGAACAAACACTGGCGAGTAAATTTATAATTGTTGCGCGTTAGGCCTGGATGGTGCACTAAAGGACACAAGGTTTATACTGGTTCGGGCTGAATGTCCCTACATCCAGTCTGTTGCTGCTCGTGTTATCAGTACCAAAATAGGTTCGTAGTAGGGGGTACAAACGATCGAGAGAGGGAAAGGTCCCAAGTCTCTGATGGAATGGTCGAAAGGGCGCCAAGAGCTTGGTCGCTGCTTGGCTGTATGCGTGTTGTGTTGTGTATGTCGAACTGATCCGTCAAAAGTCGGTCCCCTTAGTGGGGTGTCCTGCCCTCTCTTTTATAGACTAATGGGGAGCAGGGGTTACAGATAGGAGAAAGAGGAAAATACCAAAGGTAGAGAAGGTCCTTCGGGGGAGCTAGGTCTTTCTTTTCCCATGTGCCTGCCCTGCTAACATGGCAGACTGTATCAGGGATGGCGTGTTCGTTGATCCTTATAGGGTCGTGCCCTGGCTTCTGTCAGCAAGTGGGTGCGTCCCATCCTACGCCGGTGGGTAGTGCGGCGTGTCAGAGGGCCAAGCTACGACCCTTCGGAGAGTAGACGGGGAAGTGACCCCACGTCCATCACTGTAGGTGATGTGAATTATGTCTTGGATCGTAGTGGTTGTCGCATGCTTGTGTTAGTATCCGCGTCCGATGGCTGATGGCAGCGCCCACAACACTGTTCGGGCACTGTTAGGTCGGAAAGGGCTTAAAGCGCCCATCCCATCTTATCCTGGCGATGCCTTCCTACAGGCGTACAGGGCATGGCCCTCGATACTGCGGTTGACTCGAATGTCCTGTCATACCCTATGCTCGACTTTATGAAGGATCAGGGTGCAATCGTCGGGCGAGGTGGAGCCTGCCCTTCGACGTCGGGCGAGGCGGAGCCCGCCTTTAGCCATCGGGCAAGACGGAGCCCAGCCCTCGAGGGTCGAGCGAGGTGGAGCAAGCCCTTAGCCATCGGGCGAGGCGGAGTCTAGCACTCGGTGGTCGGGCGAGGTGGAACCAATCTTCCGTTGGGCGAGGCAGAGTCTAGCCCTCGGTGGTCGGGCGAGGCAGAACCAATCTTCCGTCATTCGGGCAAGAAGCGCAGTAGCGTTCTCGTCTGACCGGAAGTGTCAACGTTCGATGGTTATTAGTTTCTCTTCATTGGGTACCCCGATATTAGGTCCCCGACAGTAGCCCCCGAGCCCCGGGTGATTCGGACAGAATCGCCCGGGAGGTGTTTTGACTTGCCAGAGGGTGCGCGCAAGCGCACCCGACGGGTGTAGCCCCCGAGCCCCTGGGTGATTCGGGCAGAATCGCCCGGGGGTATTTTGATTCGCTAGAGGGTGCGCGTGAGCGCACCCATCGGGTGTGGCCCCCGAGCCCCCGGGTGATTCGGGCAGAATCGCCCGGGGGGTAATTTCGGACCCTTCTCGGGTAGGGCTGTGGGATTCGGTTTTTGTCAACTGGATAGTTTTAAGGGAACCCTGGTATCCCGTTCGCGGGGATTTCGTCCAGGGTCAGCCTGGCTGGGGCTCGACTGCGAATCGAGGCCCCACTGATGCTTGTGTACCTGAGTCCTGGTCGCTCATGGGCCCATCCCTTGTTGGGACAGCCATCGAGACTGTTGGGCTAGCCCTTGGACTCCTGGGCCCAGGCGGGCCAGAGAAGAAGCTTTTTGACCATATCCCCTCTGTGGGAAAAGAGTTCGGTTCGCTTGGGAAGGCGAACCGTCCGGCACGATTTTGGTGGGAAAGGATACGGATCGTGGGCGCGTATCCCACGACATGACGTGGCGGTGTGTCATGGCGGGCTCAAAGACCGAGGCGGACGGTTGCCCTTCTCGCATCCGTCGCCCCTATAAAACCACGGGGTTCGCCCCCAGGGTTCCATACTTTGTCTCCTCGCCTTCGTATCTACCACCTCCGCCGCCAATCACCTGAGCCTCTCGCACCTATACCACTGCTGCCGTCAAGCTCGCATCCGCATTGCAGCCGTCGTCAAGCTCGCATTCACCCCCTTTCCCGTCGTTTCAATGGAGCCATGGTGCAGATCCAACATTACCCCTCAGCGCCTAGAGGGCCTCGTCTGCCATGGCCTCCTTCGCCCGTTGTCCACCATCGAGGAGTGGCGGCTGCCTGGTGATGAGGACGTGCCGTCGCCACCCAAAGGGTATGTCATGTCCTTTGCTCTCTTCCAAGAGCGAGGATTCATCGTACCTGCACACAAGTTCCTTCAAGGGCTGTTGGAGTACTACCAGGTGGAGTTGCAGCACCTTAATCCCAATGGGGTCTAGCATATTGCGGTGTTCGTCGCCCTGTGTGAGGGGTTCCTAGAGATTAGTCCCCACTTCGATTTGTGGCGGTATTTCTTTGTCGTCAACCTGTCGAAGAAGCGGGTTGGGAAGCAGGAGCTGAGCATGCCGATGGGATGTGCCAGCATTCATATATGCAACAACTGGGTGAACGACTACCCATTGATGCCTCTGTCAACCTCCAACAAAGGGTGGCATTCGCAATGGTTTTACGTCAAGGACGACGTGGCCGCCCCCTTGCCGGTGTACTCCGGGCGCCTCATCGAAGAGGTCCTAGGGTCGTGGAAGTGGGTGTCCCAGAAAAAGATAAGAAGAGGATCAAGGACCATCTCACCGCCCTCCAAATTCTAAAGGAGAAAGGTGTGAAGGGATCGGGGATCATCAATGCCTACCACACACGGAGGGTGGCGTCACTGATGAGCCGCGCGCTCTCCCTGTACCTAATGGCGCCCGGGGCATCACCTGAAGGGACGGCGCTTGCCGACGAAGCGCTCCTCCCCCACCAAAGTGGCGCAGCGGATCAAGGAGGTGATGGAGCCTTCAAAGGACACCGCCAGTGTTGTCCTTGACTTCGTATATCCGGTGTCGGGGCATCCTCCAATGCGGCCGGAACTAGGGTTCATCGACTTCATAAGTTCCCTTTTCCCATGCCTTTTTTCACTTGAATTTTTGACCCCTTGATGCTAACCTCGGGATAGCAGGACCAGCCGAAGAGACTCATCCTTGGGGATAGCCCGGCTCCACTGCCGAAGGACTAGATCCTGGCAACAGCGAATCGCACCATGGCCGAGTGGGATAAGAGGACGAGGGAGCTCAAGAAGAAGAATATGCTATGGAAGCAGCAAGCACGGGATCAAGGAGAGGAGACAGGTAGTGACGATGATGATGATGACGACGACGATGAGGTAGTTGCCGACGTGGATTGGGATGTCCTGGAGGGCGAGGACTCGCTGACAGGCACCCAATTGTCCATGCAGGGACCCTTCCCATTCCATGCGGGGGGAAGTGAGTCTGTGAGGCCGGCGGAGGCAGACCAAACCATCGGCCCGTCCTCAGGGCCGGTGGGAGCCGAAGGGTCCGCCGCTTCACCTAGGGTGCCGGTGGAGGATCGGTGGATGGGGGGAGGCGGATCCGTCGCCACCCCTGAGGTGCTGATGGAGGAGGGCGGCTCCGCTACCGCACCCCATGAGCCGATGGGGGTGGGTGGACCTGCCGCCGCCCCCGAGGTACCGACAAAGAGGGGTGGCTCCGCCGCCGTGCCCTCGGAGATAAGAGAGATGAGCCCCCCTGTCCGGGAGTAGGGGGCAGGCTCGAAACGGTCCCGCCCAGACGAGTTGGAGCAGGGATCTAGGGGTTCATCCCCAAGACGTTCCCGCCACCCAAAAGCGCCAGAGTAGGTCACTGATTCCCCTTTTTTGTTTTTCTGTTTTGACCTTATGCCTTTTACCTCTTGCAGATTCTTGCGACGGGGCCATTCTTTGGCGCTGGCGCCCAAGAAGAGCGTTGCTCTTCGGGCGAGAGGGACGCCGTCACCCGATGTCGCCCCTATTTCGGGCAGGAGCGAAACCGATGTTGCGGCCTCATTGGCTAGTCAGGTGCCGCCTACGGTGGCGCCCGCGCCCTCAGCGGGTCAAGCAGGCATCGGGGCTGAAGAAGCACCCTTGGGGTTGCCGAGCAGACGACGGTGGAGGTGACACCACTGCCTACGTTGGAGCGGACGGGGCTGCTGCCTATGCTTGTGGTGCCCTCTGCGGTGGGCACAGCGTCGCAAGTCGAGGCCCCAGCGTCGCAAGTGGAGGTGGCCGCGACCGCGCCAAGTTTAGAGCAGCCGGACGCAGCCACGGTGGTGTCCAAGGGGGCGGCGCAATCCACGCCTCCGGCGGCCTAGGCGACGGAGCCCGAGGTGGGCCGGACGGAGGGGGACATGGACGGAGGGTCCTTGGGTGCCATGGCAGTGGTGGAGAGGACCAGCAAGGGGTCACCCTTGGCCCTGATGTCGGGGGTAGCCGCTCGCCCTCGCGGGGTGAGCCGCCGCTCTAGTGGATGGCTCCTCAAGACCCAACGTCGACTCTCTTCTAGCTCGATGATGCTGCCGAGAGCATGGAGCGGGAGAATCTCGACATTGGGCTCTTGGCTATGATGGATGCCTTGAGCCAGGCTAGGGGCATCCTACATGATGTCATCGTTCCCACTGGCCAGGTATCCGCTTGATCTTCTCCCTCGCTTTCTTCTTTCTTCACGTATGCGTTCGTGCGTTCTCGAGTTCTCGTCCCACTCCTTCACCTGCCTCTGAGCCGCTACCTCTTCTCATTCCTTTCCACCAAATGCGTTCGTGCTTCACAGCGGTTCCTAAGTGAGAGTGGGTAATGCCAGGGAGAGAAAAACCCACAGATCCGCTTTTGAATCTGGAGCGCGATGTCGAGCTAGAGTTCATCCAATGTAGATGAGATGGTGTAGGCCGCCTTTGCTGAGAAGAGGCCACTATCGCCAAAGGAGGAGGGGCACTGGAGGGTGCCGAGCATCGTCGGCTTTGCCATCGTTTGTTGCGACCTTTCTTTGGCCAGAGATGCCCCCTACCCAGACGCCGTTGTTAGGGTTGTGGCTGATGACGATGGCATAGTCCCTGGACGCCCTGGCGGAGGCGCCGTTGTCAGGGTTGTGGCTGATGACGATGGCGTAGTCCCTGAACGCCCTAGCGGAGGCGCCATTATTGGGGTTACGGCTGATCACAATGGCGCGGTCCATGGGTGCCCTAGCGGAGGTGCCGTTGTCGGGGTTGCGGCTGATGACGATGGCGTAGTCCCTGGATGCCCTAGCGGAGGCGCCGTTGTCGGGGTTGTGGCTGATCACGATGGCGCAGTCCCAGGACGCCCCAGGGAGGGCACCACAGTCATCGACGTGGTGCTCAACGTTGTAGATGACGGCACCTTCGAGGATCCCGTAGAGCGATAGGACATCACCGATGGAGAGCGTGGCGCGGCGACCGTAGCAGTACTCGTAGTAGAGCTGGTCAGAGACTGTAATTGAATAAGTTTGTGGGGGAACCCCTGAGTGAACAGTCTTTTGTATTTATGAGTACATTAGTCCTTTTTGTGATGAGATCACTTTGTAAGCAATGAATTTTGTGCGAAAAAATGAATAAGTTTTCAACTTTCGCCACGGCAAACAACCTTTTGGTTTTTCTCCCTCTTTTTGTAAAAGAGTTTTTGGTGCCTTCCGACCCTTCTCATAGCTAAAGTCACAAAAAACTAGGAGTGCGGGCGAGCCAATCCTGATTATGCTGGTGAGCAAGGAGGTCGTAGTCGCTGGGGCATGGGCTTCCCGCAGTCCTACTAGTTACACTCAAATTTTTGTTTCCCAAAATCCTAGCCTTTAGGACTTGCCATGAGAAAAGAGGGAAGACTCAGAGAATGTTTGCAAAGATAACATAGAGAGTGTTTGTTAGATAAATGTACTTATATCAGCCCCCGAGTGAGGTCCGACCCCTCACAATTTGCAGGGGTCGAATGTCACTAAAGATCAAGGATTTCTGAAGAAAAAAACTGATAAGAAAAAGTATGCATTTATTTAAGGGTAAAAACGACGTAGCTGCTCAATGTTCCAGCCGTTGGTGAAGACCTCACCGTTGATGGTTTTCAAATTGTAGGCGCCTGGCCAAAGTACTTCCGTGACGACGTACGGCCCCTCCTAGGGTGGGGAGAGCTTGTGACGGTCCTTATTGCTCTGCACAAGGCGGAGAACAAGGTCCCCAATGTTGAAGGCTTAGTCCCGCACCCGTCGACCGTGGTACTATCGCAATGCCTGCTGGTACTTGGCCGAACGGAAGAGGGCAATGTTGCGGGCCTCGTCTAGTTGGTCCATGGCGTCTTCATGGGATGCCTCGGCTCCCTATTTGATGTACGCTCTGATTCTTGGCGCTCCATAGTCGAGGTCCGTTGGGAGGATGGCCTCGGAACCGTAGACCATGAAGAAAGGCGTGTAGCCGGTGGCCTGGCTGGGATGCTCAGGCTCTAGAGCACCGCAGGGAGCTCGGCAACCCAACGTGCGTCGAATTTGTTCAACCGGTTGAAGATCCTAGGCTTGAGGCCCCGTAGGAGCATGCCGTTTGCGTGCTCGACCTGCCCGTTCATTCGGGGGTGCGCGACGGTGGCCCAATCGACCTGGATGTGTTGTTCATCACAGAATCGAATGAATTTCTTACCGGTGAACTGCGTGCCGTTGTCTGTGATGATGAAGTTTGATACTCCAAAGTGATGGATGATGTTGAGGAAGAACATCATAGCTTGCTCGGACTTGATCACAGAGATCGGTCGAGCTTCGATCCATTTCGTAAACTTGTCTACGGTGACAAGCAAGTGGGTGTAGCCCCCGGGTGCCTTTTTGAGGGGCCTCACCAGATCGAGCCCCCAGACCATGAAGGGCCATGTGATGGGGATCATCTAGAGTGCCTAGGGCGGGAGGTGAGTTTGTCGAGCGTAGTACTAACACCCTTCGCAGGTGCATACGATTCGCTCGGCATCGGCTACTGTAGTGGGCTAGTAGAAGCCCTGTTGGAACACGTTCCCTACCAAAGTTCTAGGCATGGCGTGGTGGCCGCAGACCCCACCGTAGATATCGCTCAGAAGAAGCTTCCCCTATTCGATGATGATGTAGAGCTGCAGGATCCTGGTGTGGCTTCGTCTGTAGAGTTCACCCTCTACAAGAACGAAGGACTTGGCGTGACGTGCGAGCCGTCGAGCTTCCATCTTGTCCGTCGGCAGTGTGTCGTGGAGGAGGTAGTCAGGTAGAGTGTTCTCCAGTCGTCCAGAGGGTTGGGCTCTATCGCTGGATCCTCTTCGAGCTCCATGACCTCGGGGCTAGACGGGGCAGTTGGTTGGTCAGCCCCCAGGGCCGGATCAGACGGGTCCTCGTTGACCCGCTCTGACCCTTCATAGAGCACCGAGGGTTTGTGTTGGTTGCTGGCGAAGACGCCCATTGGTACCGGCTCTCGGTCGAACGTCGTTTTTGCAAGTGTGTAGCCGCCTCATGAGGCGCCTTGGGATGTGATTGAGTTCGAGGCCGTCGAACTTGTCCTCCAGTCGTTGGACTTCTTGGCAGTACGCAGCCATCTTGGTGTCATGGCAGCTTGACTCCTTCATGACTTGGTTAACGACCAGCTAAGAGTCACCCCGAATGTCGAGGCGTCGGATGCCCAACTCGATGGCGATGCGTAGGCCGTTGATGAGTGCTTCGTATTCGGCCACATTATTTGATGAGGGGAAATGGAGCCGAACCATGTACCACATGCGGACCCTGAGGGGTGATACAAAGACCAGCCCCATGCCGGCGCCCTTTTTCATCAGTGATCCATCGAAGTACATCATCCAGTACTCTTGATCAACGACCACCGGTGGTGTCCGGACCTCGGTCCATTCGGCGATGAAGTTAGCCAATACCTGGGATTTGATCGCCGTTCGGGAGGCATATGTGATGCCTTGATCCATCAGCTCGAGTGCCCACTTTGTAGTTCTTCCCGTGGCATCCTGGCTCTGGACGACCTCGCCGAGGGGGAACGATGTCACAACCGTCATAGGATGTGACTCAAAGTAGTGGCGCAGCTTCCTCTTGGTGATGAGGATGGTGTAAAGGAGCTTCTAGATTTGGGAGTAGCGGGTTTTGGAGTCGGATAGTACCTCACCGATGAAGTACACAGGGCGCTGCACCTTGAGGGCGTGCCCCTCTTCTTGCCGCTCTACTACCAGGGCGGTGCTGACCACTTGTGTGGTGGTCGCAATGTATAGCAGGAGGGATTCTCCGTCGCTTGGAGGAACTAGGATCGGGGGCCTTGTTAGAAGTAGTTTGACCATGTCAAGTGCCTCCTAGGCCTCGGATGTCCACTCGAAGCGGTCGGCTTTCTTCAGGAGTTGATAAAGGGGGAGTCCTCATTCGCTAAGGCGCGAGATGAATCGGCTGAGGGCGCCGAGGCACCCTGTGATTCACTGAACCCCCTTTATGTTCTGAATTGGGCCCATCCTTGTGATGGCTGAGATTTTCTCCAGGTTGGCTTCGATGCCACGCTCGGAGACGATGAAGTCGAGCAGCATACCCCTTGGGACCCCGAAAACACACTTCTCGGGGTTGAGTTTGATGCCATTCGCTCAGAGTTTTGCAAAGGCCTGCTCAAGGTCGGTAACAAGGTGGTCGGCCCATTTGGACTTAACTATGATGTCATCGACGTAGGCCTCAACGGTCTGCCCGATGAGGTCCCCGAAGCATCTGAGCATACAGCGTTGGTACATAGCCCCAGCATTCTTCAGACCGAACAGCATTGAGACATAGCAGAACGATCCGAAGGGGTGATGAAAGACGTCGCGAGCTGGTCGGACTCTTTCATTGCGATTTGATGGTAGCCGGAGTAGGCATCAAGGAAGCAGAGGGTTTCGCACCCCGAGGTAGAGTCAACTATTTGGTCTATGTGTGGTAAAGGAAACGGATCATTTGGACATGCTTTGTTGAGACCCATATAGTCTACGCACATCCTCCATTTCCTGCTCTTCTTTCACACAAGAACGGGATTAGCTAACCACCCTGGGTGATGTACTTCCCTGATGAATCCGGCCGCTGATAGTTTTGCTATCTCTTCACCGATGGCCCTGTGCTTTTCCTCGTCGAAGCGACGCAGGCGTTGCTTCACCAGCTTAGAGCCTGGATGGATCTTCAAGGTATGCTCAGCGACCTCCCTCGGAATGCCTGACATATCCAAGGGTTTCCACGCAAAGATGTCTTTGTTGCCGCGGAGGAAGTCGACGAGCGTGCTTTCCTATTCGAAGGAAAGCGTGGTACCAATGCGTACCGTTTTACCCTCGGAGCTGCTAGGATCTATGAGGACCCCCTTGGAGCCGTCTACCGATTCGAATGACCCGGTCGATTTCTTTGCGTCGGGCGCTTCTTCGGCGACCTCCTCCTTGAGGGTGGCGAGTTCCCCGGAGGCGACGATTGTTGTGGCATGGCTGCAGCACTCGACCTCGCACTCGTAGGCCCGCTGGAAGGAGGTGCCAATGGTGATGACCCCGTGGGGGCCTGGCATCCTTAGCTTGAGGTATGTATAGTTGGGGACGGCCATGAACTTCGCGTAGCATGGTCGTCCCATGATGGCGTGGAAGGTTCCGGGGAACCCAACCACCTCGAAGGTGAGGGTCTTAGTCATGTAATTAAACTGATCCTCGAAGGTGATGGGCAGATCGATCTGTCCTAGTGGCATGGCCTGTTTCTCAGGCACGATGCCGTGAAAAGGCGCTCGGGTTGGGTAGAGGTTCGTTCGGTCGACGCCCATCTCGTCGAGCGGCTTGGCGTACATGATGTTGAGGCCGCTGCCTTTGTCCATCAGTACTTTGGTGAGTCGCTTTGGGCCGATGATCGGGTCGACGACAAGTGGATACCTCCCCGGGTGTGGGATGGTATCCGGATGGTCGGTCCGGTCGAAGGTTATGGTGGACTCCGACCACCGGAGGAAGGGAGGTGTGGCCGGTTGGGCCGTGTAGACCACGCGGCGCACGACCTTCTGATGGCGTTTGGAGTCGTAGGCCGCCGATCCTCCAAAGATCATAAGGCAGTCGTCCGGCGTTGGAAAGTCATCATCCTTCTCCTCGGTGTCGTCCATAGTGGGGGCAGGTTCCTTCCCCTGCTCTCCTTCAAATCCGCCCAACTCTGGATCGCGTTGGACGGCAGGTGCTCCAACCATGCTCGCGCCAAATCATCCAAGAATAGTGGGAGGTTGCGGATAATGAAGTCATCATTATCCGCACCACAGGCTTGATAGGCAAGCCGATAGTCTTCAAGCCAAAGCCCGAGGTTTGTCTCCCCAGAGTACTTAGGGATATTGGTAGGTGGTCGATACCTTGGCAGGAATGCAGCATTGAGGATATGCCGGCCGAAGGCCTGAGGGCCTGGCAGGCTGGGGCTCAGGCTCCGGTCCTCGCCGCTGTTGTAGCGTCCACCACGATAAGGATGATAGCCGCGGCGGGCTCCTTCCCTTGGGTCACTATAGGTGCGCCTGCGGGCGTCGATGGTGCTACGTGCGTCGTGGTTGCGGTCGAGACGCTGATGTATCTAGGCCGCAGCGTGCTGCCTGCCGCCTTGTGGTGCTTGGTGGATTGATGCATCTTTGGTGGGACGCACTGAGGGCGTACGCTGGCTGGAGTCGAGCTCGCGTCACCGAGACAATGAGCTTTCCGCCTGCTGTGCCGCCGCACGCTCAAGCAGTGTGCGTATTTCACGGTGGGCCCGTCTATCCTCGGGCGTTGCGGCCTCTGGAAGGCCATGAAGCAAGGTCATTGCGGCGGCGATGTTCTGGCTTGCCCGGGCCAAGTGAGGAAGGGTTTCACCGTCGGTGATGATCCTTCGGTTCATGTCACGGGCCATGGCGCGTGCGTGCCCACCATCTCCGCGGCGTTTGATCTCCTCATCGACCTCCATGTACTCCCGAACAAGCTGTTGGCCGGCTTCGTCTATTTCCCGCTTTCGGGCTCTCAGCTGCTCCACCCCTACGTGAGGTGGGGCCGCTGTCCCCCTTTTGGTTGCGCCGCCGAGGTTGCCCGCCGGGGTAGTCTCCTCCGTGGAGACGCTTTCGACGTGTCCCTCGGAGGTTTCCGCCATGAAACATTCCCGGGAGGGATGATGACCCCCCCTACCAGAGTCAGAGCTAGAGTCCGACCCCGGACCTTCTGCGAGGAGTCCATGGAGGGATTCTGTGATGCTTTCAATCATCCCCACGAACTCGTTGTTCGCGGGGAATGGGATCGCGCCCTGTGCCACAAGGTGGCTAACGGTCGTCGCGGCGTTGCGGAGACCGAACGGAAACACCGTCGGGGCGCTCCGTGCGGAGTGTTCCAGAGAGAGGGTGAGGCGGCGTGGGTCCTCCCTAGATGGCTGGGGTCCGAGGGAGACGCCGGGCTAGCACTCAAGCCTCCCATAGCCGGAGCCAATGGAGGGGAGAGACTGGATGGCAAGATGGGCCAACGCCAACTCTCCTCCCACCGTGACGATGAAGTCTAGGTCACCGAAACGCATGGGTGCACCTGAGACCCAGCTGATTGCGTGGTTAGCCATCTGAGGCCTGATTTGGAATGCACAAAGGCCCCTACCTGGCGCGTCAACTGTCGGTGTTTCGAACAAACACCGGCTAGTAAATTTATAATTGTTGCGTGTTAGGCCCGAATGGTGCACTAAAGGACATAATGTTTATACTGGTTCAGGCTGAATGTCCCTACGTCAAGTCTGTTGCTGCCCGTGTTATCAGTACCGAAATAGGTTCATAGTAGGGGGTACAAACGGTCGAGAGAGGGAAAGGTCCTAAGTCTCTGATGGAATGGTCGAAAGGACGCCAAGAGCTCGGTCGCTGCTTGGCTGTATGCGTGATGTGTTGTGTGTGTCGAACTAATCCGTCAAAAGTCGGTCCCCTTAGTGGGGTGCCCTGCCCTCTCTTTTATAGACCAAGGGGGAGCAAGGGTTACAGATGGGAGAAAGAGGAAAATACCAAATGTAGAGAAGGTCCTTCGGGGGAGCTGGGTCTTCCTTTTCCCGTGTGCCTGCCCTGCTAACATGGCAGACCGTGTCAGGGATGACGTGTTCGCTGATCCTTATAGGGTCGTGCCCTGACTTCTGTCAGCAAGTGGGTGCGTCCCATCATACGTCGGTGGGTAGTGCGGCGTGTCAGAGGGCCAAGCTGTGACCCTTCGGGGAGTAGACGAGGAAGTGACCCTACGTCCGTCACTGTAGATGATGTGAATTATGTCTTGGATCATAGTGGTTGTCGCATGCTTGTGTTAGTATCTGCGTCCGAGGGCTGATGGCGGCGCCTACAACACTGTGGGATAGAAGTCGGCGCCTATAACACTGTTCGGGCACTGTTAGGTCGGAAAGAGCTTAAAGCGCCCATCGCATCGTATCCTGGCGGTGCCTTCCTACAGGCGTACAGGGCATGCCCCTCGATACTGCGGTTGACTCGAATGTCCTGTCGTACCCTGTGCTCGTCTTTATGAAGGATCAGGGTGCAGTCGTCGAGCGAGGCGGAGCCCGCCCTCGGGCGTCAGACGAGGCGTAGTCTAGCCCTCGGACGTCGGGCGAGGCGGAGTCTAGCCCTTAGCCGTCGAGCAAGGCAGAGCCCGTCCTCGGACGTCGGGCGAGGCGGAGCCCAGCCCTCGGGGGTCGGGCGAGGCGGAGCCAGCCCTTAGCCATCGGGCGAGGCGGAGTCTAGCCCTCGGTTGTCGGACGAGGCGGAGTCTAGCCCTCGGTTGTCGGGCGAGGCGGAACCAATCTTTCGTCGGGCGAGGCGGAGTCTAGCCCTTTGGTGGTCGGACGAGGCGGAACCAATCTTCCGTCGTTCAGGCAAGAAGCGCAGTAGCGTTCTCGTCTGACCGGAAGTGTCAACGTTCGATGGTTATTAGTTCCTCCTCATTGGGTACCCCGGTATTAGGTCCCCGACAGGTCGGGACTTCCGATTGTCGAGAGTTCTGACTCACGTCGGGACTTCCGACGGCCACAGTCACTGCGTAGGCTAAGTGACTAGGCGTCAGGATTTCCGGCATGAGTCGTGACTTTCGACGGTCGGGAGCTCCGGCTTACGTTGGGACTTCCGACACCAACAGTCACTGAAAACACCACCTCGGTGTCATAGATAATGACGCCAAGCTCGGCGCCAAGATCTACGGCGCCGAGCTCGGCGCCAAGTTTGGCGCTAGGATCTATGGCGCGCGAACTGCCTGACAAGTCACCGCAACGTCTGCGTTGAGCCCAGTCTAGATTTTAAAATCTTACCTCCAGCAACATATTTATGAATTTTTTTTAAAAAAAATGCTAAAAATTAAAAAATTCGGCCGCCACGAGCCATCGTCCCCGCTGCCTCCTCCGTCAAAGCCGCCGCCGCCGAAGACAACACTGCAGCCACCGTAGACAACGCGGCCGCCGCTGGCAAGGCCACACGTACCGTCGCCCCCGGCCGGCGGAAAGGCCACAGCCACCGTCGACAACTCGGACAACACGAAACTAAAATGAAGGAGCGGGATAATTTTTTTTCAATACAGAAAGCAGCGGGATAATGGAGCGACAGCCACAAAACTTAGATGGGCCCACAAACTGACAGCAAAAGGGGAATTACTATTTAAGTGAGCACAAATCTTAGCAACATCTGGACCATACAAAAACTGGAAGAAAACAGAAACAACAATCTCCTGGAAGATATTTAGAAATCCCGTTCCAAAACATCGTCGTGTGGGAGTACCTCAGTATCTGCGGGCCTGCGGCTACATGGAGTCCGCGTCGTCTGGGTCAACCCTCAGGTCTTCTCCCTTGGTCCTGTCCGGTGGTCCCTTGCGGTTGGGTCTTGGCCATAAAAGTATGCCATAGCCCACCAGTGTGACTCCTAACCAAGCCAGCAGATGTTAGCGTAGTTTTTTTTTTCTCCGTGGATTCGAGAATGGGGATTGGGGACTGCAGCTGGGGTGGCACTCGAGCGTGAAGATATGGTTGCCAAGGGCCTCTCTCCTCATGCTGAATCTTATTGGTGATGCTGCGCATCTTGTTGATGGCGTGCTGGATTTAATTTGCCTGGAGGTTTCTTCCCCGCCAATCTCCTCAATCGTCTTCCGCAGATTTCTTCCCCGCCAATCTCCTCAATCCACTTCCGCAGCAATCAAAGATTGGGGCTTCCATGACCTCTTGTTTCTTCTATCTGATATAGCAAGGTGGTGCACAATCTCCCTTTTTTCGTTATTTTCCAGTCTTTCTATAAACTTGCTTGGATTATATTATACTCCCTCCGTCCCTAAGTGTATGTCGTTTTCGCTTCCCGAGAAATAACTTTGACTAAATATATATTAAAAATATTAATATTTATGATACATAATTAGTATCGTTGGATAGATATTTGAATCTAGTTTTTTAATAAATTTATTTAGAGATAGAATTGTTGCACACATTTTTTATAAATCGAGTCAAAGCTATTGGCACGCAAATCGTGACGACAAACATTTAGGGACGGATTGAATATTATTATGTAAGGTCCGGGTAGATCTCGAGTGAGCTAGGTGCCAATCGTGATGCAAGCCCATTTGTAACCCATGTTCTACATATACTCTACATATGTGTCCCATGTGGAGTTGTGGATGCAAGATTTTTTTTTAATTATGCATCAAACACTATATTCTAGATGTAGCAAATAAATCTAAACCATATATTTGACACGGCTAATCATATTCTAACTAATATTTATCCCCATGCCATATTAGGTTCTAAAGATCATGGCGTCAAGGAGTTCTGTCCACCACCCGGACACTACTGAAGGACTTGTTCAGGTTAGAGAAGAGCTTTTATCCTGCCGCCGCACTACTGAAGGATCTGCCAATCACAAATTGTGCATATACTTGGTCTTCTGCAGACGCTGGATCCTTGCACTGGGAGAAGAGGTTGCTTGGATACTATGGAGACTATGAAAATGTCATACGAATTATTGAAAACAATTACGGGTAACTTCTCCAAGGACAACATTCTCGGTAGTGGCACGTTTGGAGTGGTTTACAAGGTATGATTGAAAGCCTACCACGAATGGTTCCCTGCCCTTTCAGTTGTCAACAAGACGTTAGTGCAGTCTTCCTTTTTTTTTTCAAAAAATCGCTGGCATGATTATGCCAGCAGCATATTAGAAGAGTTCTCAAATAAGTTTTTATAATGTACAGGAACCATGCATGCGTGTGTCTAGGACTTTGTGCAGTGCGTTTCGAGTGTTTACTTGTTCAATGTACATAGGTAATATAAACAAGTTCGGGAACAGAGAAGGAGAGTAGCGGATAGACTATGCTACTTGCTACTAGTGGCCAGAAATCTATGGAGGATATTGTTAAATAATTACGCAATTTCCAGATTAAAACCAGAATATAAATCATGACAATCCAAGATACTAGTATAAGTATAGCTCGTATACTAGCATGACTTAACAGCATGAACAAAAGAACTAGTGTAAGCATAGCTCGTACACTAGCCATCAGATTAAATAGCATGAACGTAAATACTGGTGTAAGCATAGCTCGTACATTAGTCAGATTAAATAGCACGAACAGAGACATTGGATCACGAGGTGTATACCTTTCAACTATAGAGGGAGATGACGTCGCTGGAGATGGAGATGCAGATGGTGACTCTGCTGGTAGTGGTGGCGCGAGGTCGTCAATGAGCGGTGGAGGAGGATCTCGAAGCAGTTGACGAAGGATACACCGGGACGTAGCGCCGCATGACTTGGATGGAAGACGACCCATCGTGAAGGTTGGGAGCAGTTGTGCGAAGAGCGCTTTCCAAAAAGGGGCGGGGCGGGGGTGGAGCAGTGTGGCTCAAGGAAGAGTGGAGGGAGGGAACGTGCGTGTGCCCGTCCAAAGCATGTATCTTGATGTCTAAGCGCTAGCAGGTGCGTAGATAAAAAGATATATCGTGTTTGGTATGCCCAACGTTTTCCTCGTGCACCCTCTCACCGATTCCTCGATGGAGCTACTTGGGAAACTCGTTGATAGGTTGATTGAGCAAGGGAGAGGAAGGATGTGGCTGCCCTTATTCCTTAATCTATCGCTCACTACTACTGAAAAGCTTTGTAGCAACGGCTCATTTTTTTCGTAGGAGCGGCTAGTGATACGAACCGCCCCTACAAAAGGGTCGATTCGTAGAGGCAGCTCAATCACCAGCCGCCCCCACTGTTCCATTTGTAGGGGGCGGCTCTACTGTTGTGATTTGTAGGGGCGGCTCAATCACCAGCTATCCCTACAAATGCTCCACATATATAAACTGCAGCCACCCTTCCTTCTCCTCAGGTCACTCACTCATACACGAGAAAAAAGGTTGAGAGGCCTTGGGCACCTCCCAAAAATTAAGCCGCCCCTACAAATCCATGATTTGTAGAGGCGGTATGGTACAAACCATTTCTGTAGTAGTGGCTCGGTCCACCCCTACCGGGTCTTGCAAGTGGTGACCCCACTTAGCCACCCCTGGTGGCAGGGGCGGAGACAAAATTTAGACGTAGGGGGTCATTTAGACCGAGAACAATCAAAATACATATACGGCAAGAGGATACATAATAACCAAATAAATATTTATATTATAATACAAAAGAAAGACAAAAAATAAAAAAAACACTGAATATTATAAAGAAAAGAAATAAAATTAATCAGCCCTAGGTCTCTAATCTTGACCCAATCAATCAATTCTAGGCAAAAAAAATCATGATAATAACAAGAATAAAGGAGATAAGAAAGATAACAAAAAGACTAATCCTAAATAATATAAATGCCTTTTGAGATCATTTGGGGGGCGCAACAAAAACACAAATTGCAATTAACTAGCTAATAAAAGTGTGTACTAAAGTAGATGTTTTAGGCAATAATAATAAAGCAAAAGAGATGAAGAAAATAATAGGAAGACTTAATCCTTAATTATATATAAGACGTTTTAGAGATTAATATAGAGGGAGGACAATGAATCAAATCATAAATAGCAACATTAACTTGCTAATTGGACTACTATAAGGGCACTCACAATGCAAGAAACTATTAACAGTTTCTATAGCATAGGACATCGCACCAAGAAACTATCCTTCCCGGTGCAAGATTTTCTATAGCATAGGAAATAAGTAGTGATAGAAACCAAGTTTGCTCTCCCAATGCAGTTTGAGTAGTTTCTTGTCCATCGATAACTGTGAAGACCCAGTTTCTTAGTTAGACTTGGTTTCTTGGATTTTTTTCTCTCTCCTTATTAAATCACTTGCCACGTCAGCAAATTGCCTACGTGGCAATGCAATTAATATCTATAGAAACTACCATAGTTTCTGCATTTTGAGTGCCCTAAGTAGCTAATTGTGGAGGTGCAATGTGGGAGCATAAAAATGTTAGAGGGTCCCGAGCCCCCCTCAGTCCTCTTCCCTCTGCCATTGTTTGGCGACATTGCCTGTCGTCCACCCTTGTTTCTCAACCCTACTGTCGCGGGTTGGTTGCCGCGGTAAGCATCGTTGTTCGTCGGGTGTCACTGAGTGTGGGTCTCCGGTGGCTCGGGTGGACTCAAGAACACAAGAGAAGACACGGCGATGTATCCTGGTTCAGGCTATCGGAGCCCTACGTCCAGCAGTGGTTGTTCTTTATTTATATTTGAGAGCACCTGAATCGGGGGGGGGGGGGGGGGTTACAACGAAAGAGTAAGAGATTTGGCAGGGGGTCGCTCGGTGCTATCATAAGGCTCGTCGGCGGTGAGGTTTTTTCCCTGGTGGGGGAGAAGAACGCTCTTCTCTCTTGCCGGGTTGTTGGGGGGAGGAACGCTCGACCGTTCCTCTCGGCTTGCTCTGCTCTCGGGGCGGAGCTCGAAATGCTCTCTGTTCTGTTTCGACCTCCCCCTCTCTAGGAGCCAACCTCCCCCTTATATTCTAAGGAAGGTCAGGTACAAGCGGTTCGAGGTTTCTGTCTGTGGTCTACGTGCGCCGGAGTCTAGGAGGGTGATGCTGCGGCGTGGATGGACCCTGGCATTGTCGTGGAGTCGAGGGAGCCTCGGGCGCCACCTGGTTCTTCTGCCCTGACGCTCTGACCGTCAGGGGATGTCTGCTTGGACAGGCCTCCACTGGGTGAGCCTTCTCGAAGCTTCCATGGCGGTGAAGACGCCTGGCTTGGGGGGCTGACGAGCGGGCCCGGGAGACCTCGAGCCCCTGGAGCCGGTGGAGGGATTTGTCCACTTGTGTCATGCTACCTGCGTGACTTTGTTAGAGTGGGCGTAGCGCCGCGCGCCCGTCGGTCGGGGCGGCACTGGGAGCCCCTGAGCCTTGGATGCTTGGCGTGCTGGTCGATGCTCGGTGTCAGATATATGGGCCAGGGGTACCCTCAACTGCCCGTATATACGACCATGTCCAAGCCGTCGGCCCAGGAGCCGTCAAGGAGGAGGCCCACGAAGCCCGAGGAGACGCGCGGGAGGATTTGGGGGCTTGGCCCAGACCCAACGGGAATGGGGTCTGGAGGTATGATTTGGGCGCCCAGCTAAATTTTAGGGCCACAGTAGGGGCCCCGCTGAAGCACGTTTTTTGGCCTGAGCCCTTATATTTAGCTATAGGGGCTCAAGTAGGGGCCCTGCTGGAGTTGCTATGACAAAGGCTGAGAGGTCTTTCTTTTTTTTTATCATATATAAGCTGGTGAGAATTCTTGCCAAACACGGGCATAGTTAGTTACATCATTAAATCATTAAATGTGCCAACCTACCATTCTTCCGTCTCCGCCTTAAAATTTCTCAAAACTGGATATACTTTCAAAGTACGTAAAATTTGTCAATACCATGTGGGAGAAAAAGTTGTACGCCCTGGCTTAAACGTGGGTAAGGTAGTCCCTTACATAATTATCAGTAGAAAACACAATTGCTCTGTATTAATGAGAGTTTGTTTGACAGGGTGTACTAAATGGAAAAGAGATTGCCGTAAAGATACTTCGTGACATGGCTGCACTTGATGATAATGCCTTTAGGAATGAGTTCCAAAACCTTGCAAGACTCGATCATCGAAATATTGTACAGTTAGTGGGCTACTGTAACGAATCGGAGAAACAAACTGTAGAGCGTGACGATGGAACAGAAGTTATTGCTGAAAAGATGCATGTGGCCCTCTGCTTCCAATACGTAGAAAATGGCAGCCTTCACAAGCATATTTCAGGCAAATAACTTGATTCTCAACAGGCCATACATGCAATTTCATTTACATTATAACAAATGATTCTTTGCCGAAGTATATTTAAGTGTTCTTTAATGTTTTCTTTTGTATGTACAGATGAATATCAGGGGCTTCACTGGCATATTCGCTACAAAATAATTAAGGGGATTTGTGAGGGTTTAAAACACCTTCGTGTGGGGTTGGAATCACCTGTATTGCATTTGGACTTAAAACCTGAAAATATATTGCTAGACAAGGAAATGGTGCCCAAAATCGCAGATTTCGGTTTATCAAGACTAATTGGAGAAGAAAGAACAAAACAAACAATAAATTCGGTTGGGACATGGTAAGCTTAAGTATGCCTCGACAAGTTGATTTGAAAAGGTTAAGGGTTCCTCTACGTGGGTATCATAATGACCAACCCTTCATTTTTCTTGCTATTTTAGCTTTTCATAACGATGCACAATTTTGAACATTGACATGCTAATATGTTTTTCCTCTTTAGTCACTGTGTATAACAATATTCCTATCTATGATGATGTGCAGTGGATATTGGCCACCAGAGTACGTGAAATTCCAGTTGCTCTCAGAAGCATTTGACATATTTAGTTTGGGTGTTATAATTACAAAAATAATGATTGGAAATTAAGGATACCACAGCTTCGCTGATATGTTACCTCGAAAACTTGTTAAGCATGTAAGAATGCGTTTGGTCTTATATCAATCTTATTATTTATTTTTAAACAAAAAATGCATTTTGTGTTTAAACTTTGTTTGCAATATATATCTGCCTTCTAATTATAGGTCCTAATGTTGCAGGTACATAATAATTGGAAGAAAATGCTACAGGAAACAATTGAGCCTACATCACTGGAACTAGAAGCATACTACTGCCAACAGGTGAAGACATGCATTAAGATGGCATCAAAATGTTTGAGCGAGGATCGGAAGGAAAGGCCAAGCATACAAGAAATTGTCTGTGCTTTAAATGAGGCTGAAATAATGATGCGAAACATACCGTTGCGAATAGAAAAGGTATGATCTCTCGTGGAGTATTGACAGAGTTAATAATTAATAACTGGACGCTCTCACACGGGGTACAACCTTAGAAGACATAAGCATTACTTATTAATTTATACATCTAACTAATAAAAAATACTTATATTAAATTATGTGTTTTTCTTTCTGTTCATTTTCTAACACAATAGCGTAACACTAAGACAAAACGGTTTTTGTCGATGCTACGGATTTATTCTACTAGCAATTCAGAAAGAAGAGGCGCCAGTAGAAATAGAATTGTATGCCCAGGGCTATAACTGCCAGAGGAGATATCTTTACCGGCGGATTTCCTGATGGTATGAACCGTTGGTGTAAATTGGATTTATACTAGTGGGTGTTTTTAAGCTTATGACTAGTGTCAACATAAATCTAGGATTTCTACTGGCGGTAATCTTAAGAAAACCGTCCGTATAGATATGTTTACACTGGCGACTTTCTTAACCTGCCGCTAGTACAAATAATTTGAAATCGATTTTTTAAATTTTCAAATGACTTCAGATGAAGAAATGACCTAAACCAGAGTTGTAGTCCTCGAAGAGGTCAAAATTTTTTTGATTCAATCTATTTTCAGTTGAAGTCGTTTAGGGTCTCAACTATGCATTACAATATTCACTAAAATGAATACAAAAGGAATGTATTAACCACTTAGTCATAAGTGAATCTAAGGTTTAGCGGTAAGGAAATAATACAATATAAGATTGAAGTTGTGAGTTTGATCCCTGGCAGAAATGTTTTTTTGTACTAGTGTAATGATACTTTGCAATCTCATATATATAAGAGTAATATTGTTCTCGGTACTAGTGTAATGATACTTTGCAATCTCATATATATGCGGGTAATATTTCCCATTTGAATGATACATTTTTAGAACATAATGATACAATTATTTTGACGAGGAGGAAATGGTATCATAATCGTGGTAGATGCTATGTGTATCATACATCATACTGAAAACTTTTCCCTTTTGTGTAACAAATATTTGTTCAAACAAACAGAAGGTGGACCGCACATATGTGATGAAATACTATCCATATGAATTACTAAGAAGAATAACAGATAATTTCTCAGAAGAAAGATTACTAGGTGAAGGTGGGTTCGGACGCGTTTACAAGGTATGGTTAGCATTTACACTTACAAGGCATCCAAAAATCATCAGAGAACTCATTTTCCTAAAATGAGAAATTAATTAGGGAATTCATGAAGATGGACGAGAAATTGCGGTGAAGGTTCTTCGTTACTTTTCTGCATTCGATCCTGAGCATTTCCAAGCTGAGGTTGAAACTGTGGCAAGGTTCCGGCACGAAAATATCATACAATTAGCTGGATACTGCTATGAAGCAGAACAGGAAATTTTACCATACAAGGGGAGACTTGTCGTTGCTGACCGCATCCATAGTGCAATCTGCTTCGAGTATTTGCAAAATGGAAGCATTGAACGGCATATTTTAGGTACCGCAATGCACCATGCAACATATATACAGTATAATTCATAATAAAAGTAAATAGTAATTCATGACTTATAAGTTAATTTGATATGCGAAATTTGTTTTGTTTTCCAGACGAATCTGATGGACTTGATTGGTGCACACGCTATAAAATAATTAAGGGGATTTGTAATGGTTTACGATACCTTCACGAGGGACTGCCTTATCCTATTATACATTTAGACCTGAAACCAAGCAATATACTTCTGGATGGGAACATGGTCCCTAAAATATCAGATTTTGGTCTGGAAAGAGTCTTCGGTGAAGATAAAATGAGGACAATAATGGGTTTCAGCCCAATGTGAGCAGCCGTAACTGAATGTTTGTTTTCTGTTTGGTAGTCATACACTTGCTCGTAGCAGAACTGTGTCAGATAACTACGATGTCGTGCAGGAGATACCTACCGCCAGAGTTCGTGACTATGCAAATAGTATCAAAAGAATTCGACATATACAGCTTGGGGATAATAATCTTAGAAATGATGGCAGGGATTTCAGCACACTCCTTATTGCATGACATGACTTCTGAAGAATTTATCAAGTTTGTAAGAAAAAAGTTAAATTTCGTATATGTACTATATGATCAATAAACATTTCTCTATCAATTCATTTGAGTAAATGTCCAATGTTTGTAACCACCATTCTATGTAACTATATACTGTTATGACCCTGTAGGTACTTGGGAAGTGGAGGAAAAGGCTAGAAGCAACATTGACAGGCTGCCATCTATTAATAGTGGATATATATTGCAACCAAGTGAAGAAATGCATAGAAATTGCATTGGAATGCGTGGAGGCTGACAGGCAGAGAAGACCCAGCATAGGCCATATTGTCAATGCGTTGGACGAAACAGAAAACAGAATTCATGAAGCTGGTAAGCTGCTCAATTGATAACGTGCACCCGATGGAACGCCGCCTCTCTTTCAAGCCAAAATATTATCTTTTCCTTAGTTTTCGTTAGTGGTGAACTTTTTTAATTTTCTAATCTTATTAATCAAAAGCATGTCACTACCACAAAAATAATTTTAGGAGACAACCTCTGTTGTTAACGGCTGGCGGCCACCTTCATAAATGGTCGGGCGGCCTCATGGAAAATGCCTGTCTCCAAAAATTATTTACAGAGGCGAACGTCCCAAGGCGACCACCTATAAAAGTCATCGATTAACAAAGGCGGTCATCTTAGGACGCCCGTTTTTGTAAATTGATTTTCAGAGGCGGACACTTTAAGATGTCCATCTCCATAAATTGATTTCTAGAGGCGGACGCCCGCCTCCGTAAATTGATTTCGGGGAAGACGGAGCCCAGCGTGACCTCGTATGGGTGCCCGCTGGGTCCGCCATGGGGGACCAGCTCACCCACTGCTGCGGAGCTTGCCCGTTGCGGCGGCCGAGCCCGCCCGCCCGCCGGGGAAGACGGAGATGGTGCGTGACCTTGGAGGGGCGCCCGCTGGAGAGGGGCTGGAGGAGCTCTGCCACCGCCGGTTGGAGGAGATGCCGGCGCGGGCTTCTCTTGACGAGCGCGCTCGCCTCTTTCACGCCGGTTGGTGGACACTTTTGTTTTTGTCAAATTTACTCCTAAACACCACATCCAATAAAAATATTAATTTCTTGCTCCTGAGGAGAGAGAATAGCGGTGAAATATCTTTTTCGCCCTTTGTTCTTCGCTCCCATTTCTTTTCTTCCCCCTTCCACTTCGTTTCATGAAGACGCGCGCGAAGTGCAAGGCCACGACGAGCAGAGGCCGGGCTGGCCACGAGCAAAGACCACACGGGCCATGGCGGGGAGGCCGCCGGCCTCGAGTTTGCCAGCTGCAGGGGCTTTCGGCCGCTAGAGCGCGAGCTGCCGAGGGCAGCCAACTGCGATGGTACAGAAAGCGCGCGTGGTCGTCGGCCGCAACCTCACCAATTGCAGGGGCTGCCAGCCACGGGAGGACCAGCCGCGAAGGCAAAAAGGGAGGAGCCCAGGCGAGGCGCTGGAGGAGCCCTGCAGGGCAGAGCTGGGGTCCCGGGCGGATGGGGACTACGGCGGTCTAGGCGCTTCCGCGCTGGCGACCACCTTGTCGACCTCTCCCGCGCACTTCTTCGCGGCCTACGGCCTGCCCGATGTGGCCAACAGGCATCCATCTAGGTGACCGTCCAGCTCACCGTGCTGTCCTCCTCTCCCGGCGCGAGCACTCGCTGCTCGCCGCGGGCACCGACCGAGGCCACAACCACACCACTTGGGGGACCTCCAAGCTCGCCGGTCACCCGTGTCCGCGCGGAGGGGAGGAAGACAGAGAGAGGGGCAGAAGGACATTTCACCACTCTTCTCTCTCTCCTCCAAAGTAGAAATGAATATTTTATTGGGCACGGTGTCCTCTAGCAAATTTGGCAAGAAGCAAAGTGTCCAACATTTTCGGTGTCCACCAGCAAAAGGAGGTCACTTTCCAGTGTCCTGTAGCAAATTTTACCATTATGTATATATGTCCCATGCATAACACTGACTCCCGTTCCGTATATATTTTATTTTATCAGAATCAGAGTGGAACGATGAAGATAGCAGATCTAGTTACACAAAGAATAGTTCCAACCGTCCATACATGACAAGAAATTATTCATATAAATTACTGAGAGAAATAACAAATGATTTCTCAGAAGATAGACTAATTGGTCGAGGAGGGTCTGGAAACGTTTACAAGGTATGATGAGCATTTGCACCTCCAAGGCATCCAAAGGTCAGTACCATTGGAGAGAATAATTAAGAGCTTAACCTACTAAAATGAGATATTAAACAGGGAGTCAATGAAGATGGAAGGGAAATTGCTGTGAAGATTCTTCATTTTAACGGCTTCAGTGGAGTCGATACTGAGCACTTCCAGAATGAAGTTTATAGTATGGGAATGATCCAGCATGAAAACGTTGTACGATTAGTTGGCTACTGTGATGAAACAGAAAAGTTACTTGTAGAACACCATGGAAGAGTAGTTCTTGCTGATAAAATTCACCGAGCACTCTGCTTCGAGTATTTGCAGAATGGAAGCCTTACAAAGCATATTTCATCAGGTAAGGTACTACAACAATGAACAAATAATATATTATCTGTAACTGAAGAAAATTGTTGTTTGAAGTTAGAAACTATATATGTTTTGCAAAATAGAGTCAACTTTAGATGCACAAAATATCTGTTTTGCAGACGAATGTGATGGACTGGATTGGTGCAGACTGTACAAAATACTCAAAGGAATATGTGATGGTTTAAGATACCTTCACGAGGAACTGCCTATTAGTCCAATTTTGCATTTGGATCTTAAACCAAGCCATATATTGCTGGATGAGAACATGGTACCAAAGATATCAGATTTTACTCTGTCAAGATGCCTTCAAGAAGGTCATACCGTGGTAACATCATCTATATACGGAACGCGGTGAGCTAATTTTGCAAACTAAACCCTCATTTTTATAAGCTCAAAGTCAAACTGCATTTATTTTACCAGAACTGTTTATGATATTTATGATGTTGTGCAGGGGATACATGCCGCCAGAGTTTATAAATAAAGGCATTATTTCAGTAAAATCCGACATTTACAGCCTGGGTGTCACGATTATATATATGTTAACAGGGAGGCGGGGATATACTATTGAGGATGAGATCATTTCCCAAGAGTTTATGGAGGATGTAATAAAAAGTTTACTTTAGTCTATGTACTAAGATTAAGAAAGATCAATAGACAATTATGTTTGACCAATTCGTTATGTCTTCATTTGTGTTAACTCCGTAGGTATTCAAAAACTGGAGGAGAAGGCTACAGGAATCATTGAAGGGCCGGTCACTGGAAGGATATTGCCAACAAGTGAAGAAATGCATTGAAATAGCATCGCAGTGTGTGGAGGGAGACAGGCACAAAAGACCCAACATAGGAGCCATCGTCCGTATGTTGGATGAAACCGAAACCATGATTATGGTTCATGATGCCGGTAAGCTGCTTGACGTGCATCCGATGGAACTCCGATTCCCGTTGAAGCCAAAAAGGTTCGCCTCCTCCTTGCTGCGGCTACGCAACAAGGAAGACCACCATGTGGCATTCAGGCTTGTGTCCAAAGGCCAGAAGATGTACCACACCAACCTGCCCCTCCTCGGCATTGTGCCACCAAAGTGCACCTACACCATCGCCCTGAGGATGAGTAACCAGCAGAAGCGACCACAATTGGACGGCGATGAAGGCTTACTGGTACAGAGCGTCGCAGTGAGCCGTCAGCAGTGTCTTGACCAAGCCTTGGTCGTCCGAGAGTTTCAAAGTCACTTTAACAAAGCACAAGAGTCGGACGACGATGAGGTGCAAGAGCAAGAGGTGGCATTGGAGTTTGTTTCTTCTCCGCCAACTGAAGAGGCATCATCCAAGGTAAGTTTTGCTGAACAAAATGAAGCTTTTTTTCCCCATTTACCTCACCTGTGCGTGACGTAAATTGTGCACTTGTTTTCTTCTGCACTGGTCATCCTTAATTTCTGGGTTGCATTTGTCCGACAGCTGACTCGACCGGAAATCGATGTAATAATCTTTGGGTTTCTCTTTATTGCTGTTGCTAAACAACACGTTTCGGATAAGAAAATTTATTTGATACGAAGCATGACTGGATTTCATGTAAGGCTCTATTTGGATCCCCTTGGCTAAAGTTTTGCCCAGGGCTAAAGATGAAGGGGCTAAAGTTTAGCCTCTTGGGCTGTTTGGATGCTTGACTAAAAAATGACTAAAAGGTGAAAGAGAGAGGAGAGAGAAAGAGAGTAAAGTCACCTGTTAGCACTTTTAGCCTCCTTTATCCTACCTTGCAAGGGCTAATGGGCTAATGGAGGGCTAAATATTAGCCCCTCCTTTTAGCCCTCCTGTTTGGATTCCCAAGGGCTAAAAGGTGGCTAAAATGGGAGGGCTAATCTTTAGCCCCTTGAATGCAAACAGGGCCTAACTTATATGAATGGTTTGGATCAGATCATAACGGCGCCGGATGCTCAGGAAGTGTCATCTATAGAAGTGCACCCAAAAGAGCCATGGTAAGTTCTCATTGATCAAGGATGAAATGGCTAACCTTCTTTTGGTTTTTTACTTTTTTAGAGATGAGCTGTGCTTATGTTTCCAAAATGTAACCAATCATTATACAACCAGCTTGCTTCCGCTCCTTATATGACAAGGCAGTGCTCCTGCCAATCTTTTTTTTAAAAAAGAAAAATTCACGCTGCGTACTACGTACCAAGCGCTTGATTACAAAATTGTTCTGATTAATAATCAATGCCTTGGCTGTGTAATTTAATTTTTTCTTCAGGATTATGACAACTCATGAAAGAGGGAACTTTCGCATCTGGAACTACCAGACATTGGTGGGAGGCTACATTTTTTGTCATTTATTACTCATCGGAGTGTTCATCACGATTAAATAGATTTGAACTGATTAAACTAAGGACATATATTCATTCATCCGCAGGCAATCTTGAATCCCATTAGATTACCAGAAGAATCAGGCATGCAATCTTTCTAACCCACTTCATCATTTGCCATTACTTTCTCCCGCATCATCCAATCTTGCTTATTAATCACACACTCTGGAGTGTTGCATGCAGTTTATGTGGCTAAATTTATCGCACGAGAGGAATGGATTGTGGCTGGTGATGGCAATGGCTGCATCCATGTATTTGGCTACGATGAATACCAAGACACCACAAGCTTCGAAGCGCATAATGGTCAGATCATGTCCTTGGCTGTTCATCCCAAGAATTCTTATGTACTGTCATCATCTCATGAGGATCACCTGATTAAGCTCTGGCACTGGGACAAGTACTGGGACTTTGAGAAGGGGCCTTGGGTGTGCACTCGAACATTTGAGGGGCACTCTAATAAAGTGTCACATGTTATTTTTAACCCAGATGGCACTGACAGTTTCGCCAGCGCGTCCTGGGATGGCACGGTCAAGGTTTGTGTATATGCTCGTTTTCGAATCCTTTTTAACCCATTAAGAACTTTTTGTGGTCTTTTAACATTTGATCGATATGAAATTTACTCTATTGTATGGTACAGTGTTCGATCAAAATTTCTTTGAGAATCTGTATTGAAATGGCGCTATGACTAAACTTCACAGATCTGGGACTGGGGTCTTAACTCTGATGTGTGTAACACCATCACGTTGGACGCACATCCGGATGGCCTTCTTTGTATTGATTACATCACTGGTGCTGATCCTCAGCATCTTATCACTGGCTCCAAGGATCAGACCGCGCAGGTTTCAGTTCCACATCTTCAGTTGTGGAAAACATTCATGACTCACCTCCTCTTTCCATGGTTCGTATCACTGCTATAATGCGTTCCGCCTTTTTGTTCAACCAGATCTGGGACCTGAAGATAAAGAGGTGCAGGGAATTCCTACAAGGGCATGCACACCATGTTAGTGTTGTCTACTGTCACCAAGAGCTTCATAAGCTATTTACAGGTTCACTTGATGGGACTGTTCGGATTTGGGATTCCATGACATACAGGTAACTTTTTAACACGACCATGGGCATTAACTTAACATATAATAGATAATTAAATATCAATTTCTTTATATAATTTGTCAAAGTGAAGATGGATTATCCCCTCGCAAAGAGAGAAAATTTTAGTCATAATTATTGTTTTGAGAAAATTTCTTCCTTGGCTCTAAAAAAGTTCACTTTCCTTACCCTTTTAGATTTGAAGTTACCTATTTGGCCCGAAATCCATCTTGCTTTCTTATATGGCCATTCCATTAGATTTGGCCTCTAATAATGTTAATTGGAGGACGAAATGACGATTTTACCCCTGGGCGAAATTGGTAAGTTCAGTTTTAATATATTTCATTTGGAGGATTATTTAGACTATTTTCGTATGGCCAGAGGTCATCATAATTGCTTCAAAAATAATGTGTACATTAGTTTTTGCAATTATGTTAACTACAAACCATGCAAAAATAGTCTAAATAATCCTCAAAATGAAATATATGAAAACTAAACTGCCTATTTCGCTCAAGGGTAAAATTATCTTTCGTCCTCCACCCGGGTGCCGATGTAGCGCGCCACTAAGGAAGCGACGACCCGATCATTTCTCACTTGACACCATGCCCAGATCGTGACACGGCGCGTCACCAAGGGGGTGCCGACCCGGCCCTTGCCCATTTAACACCATACCCGGGTTCCGATATGGCGCGTCGCTAAGAGGGTTACGCCCCAACGGTTTTCTTTCGGGTTTCATCTCCATTAGAATGGCTAGATTTAACGTTGGCTCGCCATGCCTATCACAACCCTCCTCCTTTACCAGGGCTTGGGACCTGCTATGTTGAGACAACATAGGCGGAGTTCTGGTTATGAATGGTTATTGCAAAAAAATATCATGAACACATAGCGCGCACATAGTTGATGGAATAATCTGAGTTTCTTATATCTCCAAAAAAAAAAAGTTAACAATAGGTTTCTTATCTTACAGGCTTGAGAATATTATTGCTCTTAACCTCGGAGCAGTTTCCGATGTTGGATATATAGATGAGTTACAAAGGTAATTCAATTTTTGTTTGTTTGTCAAATACTTCACTGACCAAATAGAACAATACTACTCTGATATTTATTGCCAAACAATTCAGGATACACCCAAAAAACACTATTTTTTACATAATTTTGGTGCGATTGGCTATGTAAAATTATGCGTGATATGAAATTCCACTAGCTATGAACCTATGAATAATGAACATCAAGGCTTATAGAACACACATTTATTACTCCTTCCGTTTCAAACTGTAATTAACTCATTTTGGTTTTTCTAGATTGATAGTTTTTATTATGTATACAGTCATGTATATCTAGGTGCATAGTAAAAGCTATATATTTACAAAAGTAAAATTACGTTTTGAAACGGAGGGAGTACTTTCTAGCTAGAATATCGCATGGGGCTTGGAATCATATTGCAGATCAGGTCTAACAATATAATGAAAATTTTTATATGCTTCCATTTTTATTTTCATAACAGTTCATGTGAGTGGACAGTATGAATCTTGTTAATACATGGCAGTAAACACACTAAGATATCCAATGGCATAAGTGTGACACATGAAGTTGTTCGATACAATTTAAGTGGTGATAAACATGTATTTTGTTGAAAATAAATTGTTCGCTCACTAAAACTCTGCTGCTCAACTCTGCTATACTTCTGGCGCTACTTTGTGTAGGATTGTTGTCGGATGCCACAAAGGGATAGCAATGATGGAGATTAAAATTTGATGATCTATCAGCTTCGAGTGAAGGATGAAATGCAAATAATGACATGGCGTGGCATTTGTTATTACTTATTACAGGTCACTTGACTTGCAACGAAAACGTTGCCGGGTGTTTGAGTGAAGCGAATGGATTTTGTTTCTTTATACTTTGGTTCTTGAACTTGTGTGGTAAAGGAGAGTATGTACTATGTATTGTGGTCTCTTCGTAATTGTGCCACACCAGGCAGACTGATGGAATTACTGTTAATTTTTATGGCACATGCATGGTACATGTGGATGATTGAAATTGAATGTACCATATGATTTCTGCAGTTCCAGTTCAGGTTTCCAGATAGATGGAAGGGACACATTTTGTGAGAGCATTCGAGATTTGCGGAAGTGTGCCGTGGGCTTGCCAGCAGGCCCAAAATAAAAATATAACTTGGGCGCACAACTCAATCAGTAGCTAGACAACTAGAAAAAGTCCAGAGCCACAGATGTTTATGCAAATCCTCCTTGCCCTGGGGCTGAATGTGAGTATAAAACTCAGTGGTGAGGATGAGTGGGTCTTGTATAAAAAGAAAATGCTGAATAGCATCTCAATTCCTCATCATTGCATGTACTGGGTTATTGCTGGCATGCTTACTGCAGTACTGTGATTTCGCTAGTCTGGAGCAATCAGAGTATTCATTTCTAACCGATATCTAAAATTGGTGAGCTAACTGATGTCCAAAATTGGTGCCAACTACTAGCAACAGGTGAAATGCTCTACATGATCAGGGTTCCAGCATAAGTGCATCAAAAAAACATAGCACATATCTTCCATAATCGAAGGTATCGGATGAGTAGTCAGGAACACGGAAACTAGAGGATCAGAACATTCAAGCAGCAGCTTTTAGAAAGTCGTTCTAGAACAGATAAAGCATGTTGACTCAATGAGATGCAGCCCTGATGATAGCAACGCATAACAAGTGTTCAAATGATATATTACGAGTATGTAAACCTCCACATCAAATGGCTATGGAGGTAGATCATGCTGCAACCAATAACCTCTACTTAACATGACTTGCAGCATGCAAAATAAGACTACAGAAAATCCCTCAAGTTCTAGGCACAGGAGATAGCAGTCTATGCAGACGCTTCAATGTTCTCTAGAAGGAAAGCCTTCCCATGGGCATGCTAAGACAGGGAACCATGGACACCAAGCAGCTGTAGAATGGGCAAAAGACAAACCAGTGTTAGCTATATTTGTAAATCAATCAAACCCTCGCAAAAAAAAATGTAAATCAATCAAACAAGTAAAATGGAGTTGCAGCATCAAAATGCAAATAAAAGTACATGATGCTAGCACATTAACACGTAGTGACTCGAACAAATCTTCACCTTAGCATTGATGCTATCAAGCAGGATCCTGTGCTCGCTGTTGTACATATATACTGCCTACTCAGCACAGAGCACTTGGTGAAGCCCCATAAAAAAATGGACCAGAGAAGTCAAATTCAAACCTTTTATCAATACCATCAAGACAACAGCAATCAGTAAGCATCTTCATTCCAAAATAACGCTTCCTGGAGTTCCTGCTGCAGATGATCGTTTGACCGCCAGGGAACTTGAACTTGGCACGGTGGCGGGATTCTTCAGCATGATTGGCATTACTTTCCTCGCAGTGCACAGAAAGGAGGACCTGGCCAATGTCCTCACGAGCACAGGTACCCTGAGGCTTGCCAAAACCACCCCTCATTCCAGTCTGGAACTGATCCGCCCAGGCACAAGAAAGAATCCTGTCGATACAAAGGACATAGAACGGGTTGAAGGTATCCTTCCTAGCACTCTTGGTCACTACTAGTTGAAAGAAATGCGGGCAGCCTCATGACCCTCTGGAAACGTTCTCCTTCTCCCAACACACTAGGTGGACACAGAAGGGGAACCCATCCACACCATTCATTCCAACATCATAGATCCTGATCTTGGGGTCAGGGTAACCACGGCACTACCTTGACTTTGGGTATGACTTGTTCTTGATCTGGCAGTAGCACCGAGTCCGTCCTGGTCACAAAATTAATGAGACAGAGTAGTTAGAACAGAACAAGTATACAGAAATGACATTGAATCATAGTATATCATTAGAAATGACAACATAGCGCTGCAGACATGGAAAATTAATCACCCATAGCAACGTTATCCTCCTCCCACAATTTCATTACATAGGAATAATATCAAAACTTCTGAACACATCAGAACTTAAATGGTAGGCTTCAAAGAGATCCATCTCTTGAAATGATTTTGTGTTATTACAACATAATACTTACCACTCAATAAATCATGTGGACCAAATCATGATGCAACATAGGTCAATGAAAGGACCTTCTTGTGGGATTTTTTTTTTAAATCTAAAGTGCATATGTGGCAACAGTTAAAAAACATATGTCAAAACGAATTCCTCATAAGTAACTATGAATGTAATCCCATAAATCCACAATACAATCCCATTAAGTAAACAATTGATACAAACTCTACACAAGTCAACAGAATTAACAAGATGATCACAGCATAATGCAGAATAGAGAACACCATAAGCACACGCATGTACAGCACTAGAGACAAGATCAGTTAAAAAAACACTTAACAAAACAGTTATGGCAAGTGATTTACTTCAAAACTATATGTGTGTTCCCAAGAGATAAATATATATACCACAGCTATGAACCATAGGGAAAGAAAGTAACAATTTCGCTCATAAGATTTTGCTTCAGATATAATGCCAAAAAGCCCACAACCAAAATAGAATAAAAAAATATAAAGCACCAAGACTCCAAGAACATTCTCGTAACGCCCTAGAGTCCAAACGGCTTAGATCCACTCTACATGCTGAGTTAACCACACCTACCACCATCCCACTTACGCTTTTGTCCTCGCTTCGCGTAAAAAGATTAATCTGGAGATGGTGGGATGGATTCTAGAAGTTTTATATGTTGGTCTATCCCACCTTTCACAACCAAGGTGGGACTAAACTCTCCATAATATCTCATTAACATGCACATGGGCCACCATAGGCCAAATTCCAAACTGGACCGGATGTCACATACATACACCCTCCCCCCTCAAAGGATTAATCCGGAGATGGTGGGATGAATTCTAGAAGCTTTATATGTTGGTCTATCCCACCTTTAACAACCAAGGTGAGACTAAACTCTCCACAATATCTCATTAACATGCACATGGGCCACCATAGGCCAAATTCCAAACTGGACCGGATGTCACATACATACACCCTCCCCCCCTCAAAGGAACCAACGTCCTCGTTGGCCCAACATACCAACATACACACAACGGGGCCCTGAACCGCACGCGCCCTTGGCTGCGAAGGTCGGCTCCTATACCATTTGTAACGCCCCAGAGTCCAAACGGCTTATCCACTTTACATGCTGAGTGAGCCACACCACCACCATCCCACTTACGCTTTCGTCCACGCTTCGTGTAAAAGGATTAACCCGGGGATGATGAGATGGACTCTAGAAGCCTTATATGTTGGTCTATCCCACTTTTAATAACCAAGGTGGGGACTAAACTCTCCACAATATCTCATTAACATGCACATGAGCCACTATGGGTCAAATTCCAAACTGGGCCGGATATCACAATTCTATGTCATAAAGAAGGCAATATGGGAACAGATCAACAATCAAAGTATACACAAATGGAAGGAAATATAATACAAGTCAAGCCATGCATACTGACAGTGTACACAAAGCTGCAATGTTTATTCCTTTATGGTACATAATACCAAAACTAACCTAATCATAATATGGTGTTAAATAATTACCCTATGCAGAAACCAGAATGACAACAGTGAAAATACAACTGTTTTTAAAAGGCCGTATTAGAGAATTATGATGGTTTTCCTCCCATTATGCATCTAATTACATGGTAAGAGGCTACATTTCCACAATAACAACACCTATACACAGCATAAAACACTTGTTCGGGTACTTGTACGTATGTCCCGACTATTAGTTGGTCGCATATACTCATCGGAAAACACTCTAAGAGGTAAACCAAAGCGCTAGTTTTATCATCACTCTTCAAATTCATGTAACGAGGTACGCACAACAGGATCCAACCAAACCCAAGATCTAAAGACAACCGTGCTGCGGCCATGGTAATTTCATGGCTCATCCTTCCTCATCCATATGAATCTGTAATTTAATTTTGTTTGCATCCCAAGTTCTGTGAAATACTCTGTACAGAAAGAAACAAGGAAGACTTTAGATTTTAGGAGAATCAAACCTGTTCACACATCAAGATTTATGAGATTTGGGGTTATGGAGGTCGATGAAGCAGTTCTACTTTTCATTGAGTTTTATAGGTTTGGCTAAAGTCGGCTAATAAAATCTGATTCACAAAGTTGCCAGGATACACAGTGGTTCCTGAAACCAATTTCTGTTGTCTCCATGACTCCACCATAATTAGGTACTCCCTCCATTGCAAATTATAAGTCGCTTTGACTTTTTTAGTACATTTATTTTGCTATGCATCTAGATAAATAATGTCTAGATACATAGCAAAATGGATAAACCAAAAAAGTCAAAGCGACTTATAATTTGGAACGGAGGGAGTAGCAAAACGTAAAGGTAGTGCCACAATTACAGGTTCTCCAGTAGTCATTACCCAATCTGTGGCAGAAAAGCAAAAACTCAACTCAGCCTTCCATCCATCTTATGCAGAGATCAACAGCGCAACAGCGATGGTACAAATTGAGAACTGAAGATTGTCAAAGCACCACAGTTACCTATATCATAAAGCAGCTTGATTCACAAAATATCGCTGCTGCAATCGTAGCATACACTGCCATGCTACGATCCATAATCAACGCGACTACTGTCACAGTCAATCTCAACTGCATCACCAAAAGGGAGTGGTAGCTGCCATTGTCACCTGCTAGTTCCTAACCATCTAAACCCACCTGCTAGTGCTAGCTCAGAGCTCCTGCTTGGCGAGGATCTGCTCAATCCACAACATGCGATGCAGTTCAGACATCGCCAGAAACATCATCCCACGGGGTCTGCCCTGGTTGAGGTAGAAGAGGACAGCCAGAAGCTGCTCCTCAATGAAGCCAGGGATGCCCATCACAGTGGGGTACAGATCAGGGTGTGGTTCGACTGGAGCAGTGGCAGCACGAACAGCAGATGCGAGACCAACAATGGCGTCATGGAGTCGAGCAAACTGCTGGGCGCTGTACTTCCTGCGCCTCCTCATCACCTCAATGAAGGACACTGCTACTGATGCCATAGCACCAGCAAGAAGGATCAGCTGCCGTCGACGATGTAGCCAGTCCACCTACAAGGGGTGTCCCAGAACTGCATCAGGAAGACGCAAATGGTCCAACATAAGCAGCTCAATTTGTACACCAGAAGGGATTCGTGTGCCTTTTTACAGTGACCACAAAATCCCATCAAAGATTAATGTTAAGAGTAATGGAACATACACTGCTCCTGCTCTGACAAGCATCAATGGAACCCCTAAAATTCCAAAATATGTATCATGGAATCAAGCTCTGAACTTTTATATAACAGAACATCAATCTACACTGTAAATGACATTCCGGCATATCTACAGGGCCAAGTGAACATTCAATTTTATATTTTGATGGATTTCTTGTGAACAGCCAGGGCCTACTAATGCGCACACAACCAATCTTAACCAACAAAAATGCCCCGATTCCACACCACAGGCTCTGGATCACAGCCAATCTGAATCCACCAATGCCCCCAAACATCCTCCGAACTCAGCGAAACTACGGAACTGTTGAATTTTGGCCGAGCAAAAACGCACCTCGGCGGCGGCGGCGGCGGCGGCGGAGGCAACGCTGGAGCGGCTGCCGGAGCCCACAGCAAAGAGGCGACGCTTCGCCTTGGAGCTGCCCGATCCCCCAACTCCTCCGCCACCGGAGCACGCCGCCGGCGAGGCGTGGGCGGGGCCGAGCGGGAGACGGGGCTGTCCCTGCCTGCGGCGCTCATGGCTGCCGCCTCTTGGGTCTTGGCTGGGATGGCCTAGAAGGAGTGGTGTGGGCACTTCGGGGACGGAAACGGATACGCGACGAAATTGTTCGCCTCCGGCCTTAAAACGCACGGTGTGAATTTTCGTTTTCGCGGGCTCGCAAAAAGTCATGACGCGCAAATCTACCATGCAAGCACTTTCTTTTTATTTTTCTTCGCTTTCGAGTTGTCATACTACGATTTACCGGGGACCAAACCAATGTGAATGAAACAAAAGAATAATTAAATCTGCGGAAGTGTTTCTCCTCCTGTCAGTTTACTTTTTAAAAAAATGATTACTAATACGTTTTGACGAGTACATGGCCTCAAGTATCTCCTATGCCATCCTATCCTATATACTCTCTCCGTCCCAAAATAAAGTAATGAAAAAAAACAAGGAAAGAGATAGAGATAATGTACCAGGAAAAAGAAAAAATATTTATTAAGACAAGAGAAAGATGCAAACAAAATTTAAACCCTATAAAGTCAAGTACTTTAGGACAGATGAAGTACCTACGTAGACGGAGGTGACTAGAAGTCATTAAGTGCTATAAAGCTTGGAACCACAAGATACCACATCATGGACATTTCCAATCACAAATAAGTGATGTTTCGAGGTTGTGTGGATCAAATTCAACTATTTTAGGCTAGCTTCACCTAACAAGCCATGTTTAGGTGGCTTCACGTACACCTCTTGCAAAAGAAATGACTTCCCTGGTCCGCAGTTTCGCTAGAAGAGCCATTTTATAAGCCTCTATTCTTTTGTAGATGTCACATTAGCTTTGTCCTAAGTCAAGTATTATTATCTTTGACCATCTATTTCAAAAACAATTCTTATAGCTTCACAACATATGAATTATATATCATGAAAATATTTCTCACAGTGAATCTAGAAACATAAATCTTATATCATGATTCGTGAATCTTAAAATTGATGGTCAAAGATACAAATGTTTAACTAACCATCTATTAAAAAAATTCTTATAGCTTTGCAACATATGAGTTATGTATCATGGAAATATTTCTCATAGTGAATCTAAAAACATAAATCTTATATCATGATTCATGATTTTTGAAATCAGTGATCAAAGATACAAATGTTTGACTTAGAACAAAGCTAATATGACATGTAAATAAAAACTAAGGAAGTAGTGTATAGTAGAACTTTACTTAAGCTTTATAAAGAGTCAGAGAGACAAAGCTAAAACTCCTCAAGAAGCACTGCCAAAAGACCCTTAATTAATTTTGACTTTTATATCTATTATAATATATTTCTACAATTTTGTGAGACTATTTTTCAAGAAAAATGTACCCCGTATCATTTCCAAACATACATACTTGATACTTGAAAAGTCTAGAATAATCAAAGTTTGGAATAACTAATTTCAAAAAATGATAAAACTTCACTAATATGTGACTGAAGCAAGTAACAGAATGGGAATGCCTAACTATGAGCCTAGAAGCATACTCCTTCTGCCCCTTTATATTTGTCGCTATGGGAAATATGCGGGTCAAACTTTCTCAACTTTAACTAGGATTGTACAAAATATTAGCAACATTTGTACCTCTAAACAAGTTTATTATGAAAATTGATTAAATTTTCTTATATATAAATTTTCAAAGTTGTGTTTGACTTTTCAGGAAGTGAGAACGATAGATAAAAAGGGACAGAGGGAGTAGAAGCGTTCATGAAAGGCTCGATAATATATCTCCATATCCTTGACATCATGTGCGCATCATATGCAAATCATTTGGGTACCTTCTTTACTATTACTTTTCCTTTTCTAAAATTTTTTTGGATGAACCTTCCTTATTACACTATAGTCTATACTTTAAGGTGCGCATTTTTATTTGTTCACATCTCCTAAAACGCAGGTGCCTGAAATCTACCTTTTGTTCAGGCGACGTGGTGCTCCTTTGATCTGCCCTTTCTTTGTGTGAATTTAGGTCCATTAGATCTTCATCTGATGGTTCAGAGCCGTTGCCTGAATAGATGTTATTTTTCAGGCACCTGAAAAATAGAGTTTATTACTTTTTGGTGGGCTGCTTTTAGCAGGTGGTACACTTTTTTTACACAGCACGTGCTGGGTGCGCGGCTTAAAAAACGGAGTAAATCTCATCGTGAACTGGGATCAGTGCCAGCGGTGGCCAACACGCAGGCATATGTGCTTGTAAGGCACGGCGTGAACCATGCGAGGATTAGAGAAACGCAACAAAAAAGCCTTCGCGAACAAATGCAGAGGGGACCAAAAGCACTGTCAATGTAAACTTTCAAATGACTTCTCTATAATCTTGTGGTTTCGTTTCTCATTTGTTGACAAACGGACACGGGCACCGCACAGAAAACAAGTACAGAAAAGGTGATTCTAGATAGAACAAGATTCTGTATTTACATTTCAAAGAGCAAAGGTGATGTGGCAGAGATGACAAAAGGAATCGCTTTTAGGATACAAGTTGCAACAAAATTTCTGCGACTGTATCCTAACCATCTTCTTGCTTTCTCAGGGGTGCGCCGCCATCCACATATCTGCGGAAATCCTTTGTGAGTTTTTGGTAAAACTCGACATCAGACAGCTTTACACTGCTGATTGCAGACTTACTGTGTGCGCTTCAGATGAATTTAAACCACAGCGGCTGTTTCCGCAGTCGATATGTGAGGAGTACAGTGAAAAGCTGCGGCCACAGCATCTACTTTAGTACGTATGCTTCTAGGATTGTAGGAAGCATTACATGTGAAACCAAACAATGCACTGTATGGACCTAATGAACAAACCGTCCTCGGAAGTGCAGGATCAATTTTGTCAGGACGATTAGTAGCTGCAATAACAGTTACACCAACTCTCTGGTCCAAACCTGTTGCCACCAAATAGTAAATTATGCATCATCAAAATTTAGAGACCAATAGGTGCTTCTAAATAACAAAATGTGTCAGACAGCAAGTCACCAACATTCCAACTGTGGTGGAGCGAGCAAATGGCTAAGACTCCAATTGATCAATAATTGAATGGAAACATCATTTGATGCTTAGTCAACGAAAAAGTTTAGTGACTAGCGTTAGTGAGTATATATAAGGCGATTAGACTATAGCCTAAGGCAATTATCAGCAAGTTTATGAACAGCCATGAAGCAACATAAGAGAAATTTCGTTTATGGGGTGACAAGAACTCACCATCCATTTCCACAAGCAACTGACAAGAGGACTCTGTCAGCAACAGACGTGCCATCATTTTCAAGCCCACGAGTTACTGCAAACCCATCTATTTCATCGAAAAATAGTATTGCTGGTGCATTAGCCCTAGCCTTTGCAAATAGCGACCTCGCTGCCTTTTCAGAGTCTCCGACCCATTTGCTGAAAAATTCAGGACCCTTAACTGCAAGGAAGTTCAATTTTGCTTCAGAAGCTGCTAGCTGCAGCACGAGCCATCAGTGGCTTGCTGCAACCTGGTGGTCCTATCATTAGCAATCCACTGGGGGGTTTGATCCCTAAACGCTCAAATGCTTCTGGGCATTTCTGCGGCAATTGGATGGCTTCAATAAGCTGCTCCTTGACACTGGCTTGACCACCACCATCTTCCCAACGTACTTTCGGAACCTCAAGCATTACCTGTGCAGAGTATGATTGACAATTGGCATCACTTTTACGCAGGTCAAATGCATATATATAGAGGAACTGTAATATAATAAGAAGCCAACAGTTGCAGAGTTAAAGCCTTGCAGGTGGATAGATGATGCTATACCTCACGCATTGGCACTTGGTCTAATTTTCATTTCAGCCTTCTGAAAGTCGTCATTGTTGACTAACAATATTTTTTCATCTTTCTCACTATTTGCAGAGGGACAATCATCCAATGACATGGTTGAGAAAGACAATGATAATGAGCTTTCATGATAGCCTAAAGGATGACCAGTATCTCAAACAAACTTATCTACACTAGAGTCAGGATGACCAAGTTGTAGACTCGAATTTTCTCTTAGGCTGATGAAACGGCAAAGAGCAATCAATGCAGCCTCATTGCATAGTGCAGCTAGATCAGCAACCACAAACCCATGGGTGTCTAGAGCAATAGACTCAAGTTCCTCATTACTGAGAGAGTGGTGAACTCCAATTAGAAGGTGGCGAAGTATGTCCATCCTCTGTGCTGGAGATGGCACTCCTACAATCCAGTGAGTAGACAACAAATCATGGTCAACATGGTTTTAGACTCAACAATATATCATTGGACAACCATGTTAACTCAAGACTACTTAAAATTGTTACCATCTATATATGGAAGCTAACCTTAGTTTACTAAAAACTGCCTTGACTGGCAACTTTGGGACCTCCTATCTGGTTTTGAGCTACATCCTGAAGTTGAGGACTCACATATTTGGCGACTCTCCTTTAGTGGGCAATACTCAGCCAAATCTGCATATGAGGGTTTTTTCTTCGGCTCCACACTTTTTGCCCCCTATGAGCGGATCTGGAAAACATGGGCACCGGCCAAATGTCATTTCTTTTTGTGGCTGGTTGCACATAATAAGTGCTGGACCGTGGATCGTCTTGCGTGGCGAGGATTGCCTCACCCTGAACAATGTCCTCTATGTGATCAGCATGATGAGACCATCAACCATATCCTAGTATCATGTGTTTTCACAAGGCAATTCTGGTACATTCTGTTTCAGCAAGTCGGGCTCCATGTTCTAGCTCCACAACCTTCAGACAGTTCCTTTGATGGGTGGTGGGAGAAGGCAAGTTCTGCTGTGAATGGTGAGACGAAGAAAGGACTAAATTCGCTAATAATTCTTGGGGCCCGGACATTGTGGAATCACCGAAACCGGTGTGTTTTTGATGGGGTAACGCATAGCATCACCAGGGCCTTGGTCATTGCAGGGGAGGAGCACCGGTTATGGTGCATGGCAGGTGCTCAGGGGCTGTCCTTCCTGACTGCCCCACTCCCTGATGGTTAGCATGTATGGTTCGCTCGCCTCGACAGCTAGTTCACGGGCGCGAATGTAATAAGTCAAACAGTGTGGTGTGTGGTGTGTGTTGTAAAGGGTTCTTAACCCATCTTTCTTCTTAATATAATGAAGCGCAGCTCTCCTGCGTTTTTCGAGAAAAAAAACTATAAGAACATAAAAAATAATTACCTACCAGGGACAACAGAAGACACAATACATTTCATTCCATTCCTTACAAGTCAAAAATATCGACCAATCCTAAAGGCATGATGCTACGTTTCATATAATTACCTAAAGGCATGATGCTACATTTCATATAATTACCTAAAGGCATGACATAATTCATTCCATTCCTAATGCATTCTGCATATCCATAAGTATTCGTTTTAGCTACAGGCATTTAGCTTTAAAAGCATCATGTGTATGTAGAGGAGACTACATCAACGGCCCTTTTACTTTAAAAGCATATGGACAGCATAGTAGGATTATACCTATTTCAATTTCTTTATCCAATCTTCCAGAACACCAAAGTGCAGGATCGATACTATCAGGCCGATTAGTAGCCGCAATTAAGAGAACACGGACAGTCGGTCACTAGGGCCTATCTCGTCCATCAGTTTTAACAGAGTGGCCACCATTCTAATACAGTAGCGGATGCCCTCTCCCGCCGTGATAGTGATGAGTCTCTGTTGATGATTTCTTCTACCTCTCCACAGTGGCTTTCTCAGTTGGTCAGCTCTTATGCTGGTAACACTCAAGCAGAACAGCTCTTGACCAAGTTGGCTCTGGAACCTGATTCTCTTCCGCATTTCACAATGCGCAATGGTGTTATTCGTTACAAGCAACGTATCTGGTTGGCTCATGATCCCGCCCTGCAGTCTCAGGTGCTCAGGGCTCTGCATTCCAGCCCATTGGGAGGCCATTCCGGAGTGCCAGTCACATACCAGAAATTGCGGCAGTACTTCTTCTGGCCAGGAATGCGAGCAGCGACTACGGAATTCATTCGCTCCTGTGATGTTTGCCAGCGCGCCAAGCCCGACCGTACGAAGTCGCCAGGCCTCCTCCAACCACTGCCTATTCCAACAGCTACTTGGGAAATCATAAGTATGGATTTCGTGGAGGGGCTTCCCCGCTCTGGTTCACCTGATGCTTTACTGGTTGTTGTTGACAAATTATCCAAATTTGCCCACTTCATTCCATTGCGTCATCCATTCACTACGGCGACGGTGGCACGCCTCTTTATGGATCACATATATCGTCTCCACGGTATGCCCCTTGCCATCATCTCTGATCGCGATCACGTTTTCACCAGCGCTTTCTAGAAATCCTTGTTCTCTATCACTGGTACCTCTTTGCGCATGAGCACTGCCTATCACCCGCAGACGGATGGGCAAACCGAGCGGGTGAACCAATGCCTTAACATTTTAACGTTGCTTTGCTCATGCTTGTCCTTCCAAATGGGTCCACTGGATTTCTTTAGCCGAATTTTGGTACAATTCTTCATACCACTCATCTTTGGGTCGCTCCCCCTTTGAAGTTTTATACGGCTTTCCACCTCGTCATTTTGGCCTCGTGCCTCCTGAGGCCACCCCTGTATCTGAACACTTGGCTCGATGAGCGATAAGCACCCCTGTTTCTGATCTGAACACTTGTCATGCACTCCCTGATCCAGCAGCATCTCAGCCACGCCCAGACAGGCATGAAATGCCAAGCTGATAAGCACCGCTCCGAGCGCCAGTTTGCCATTGGGGACTGGGTTTTCCTAAAGCTACAGCTATATGTTCAGTCATCCTTAGCTAAGCGCGCCAACCAGAAATTGTCTTTCCGCTTCTTTGGCTCTTACAAAATTCTGGACAAGATCGGTGCTGTTGCTTATAGATTGCAGTTGCCACCATCTTCTTCTATACACGCGGTGTTCCACATCTCCCAGCTCAAAGCTTCGCATGGTCAGCAGGTGGTGACTGATGTTTTGCTAGATGAGCTTGTTCCATTTCAGGTTCCTCAAGCTATACTCGACCGCCGTTTGTCTACTGGAGATCCACCTGCTGCAGAAGTTCTAATCCAGTGGTCGAGGATGCCGCCGTCGTTGGCCACCTGGGAGCTGCTGGTTCCTCTGAAGCAGCGCTTTCCAAGGGCGCCGGCCTGGGGTCATGCTGGCTCTAAAGGGGAGGGGATTGTCAGCACCCCCACTCCTTTTTGTTTTTCTTTGCTTCCGAGTTGTCATAAGATTTACCGGGAACCAAACCAATGAATGAAACAAAAGAATTATTAAATCTGCGGAAGTGTTTCTCCTGTCAGTTGACTTAAATAGAAAAGATTACTAATACGTTTTGACGAATACAAGGCCCAGGTATCTCCTATCTCGTCCTATCCTATATACTCCGGTTAGCGTCCGAACTTCTGATCCGGACGTTAGCGTTCGGACGCTGTTTTCATAGGGAGCGACGAGCGCCAAACGTGTCGGGCTCACGAGGGAACGCACCAGTAGTAGTCCCACGCCACCCCGGACGTTGTCCGTGCCGCCAGCCGCTTCCTACGCGCATTCCATGTGCAACATTCAATCTACTTTTAAAACATCCAAACGTAACAGTTGTAACCCACGTATAAAAGAAGACAAATAAAACACTTGAAACAAGTGTGTGAAACACTTACGAAAACGCCTAAAAACATTTGAAAACCCATTGCAAACATATGCAGCATCCAGATAAAACACTCGCAAACAGACGTATCAAACACCTGAAAACACTTGAAACATATGCTTGCAACATGCATGTATATGCAACATCTAGATCTGCTTTTGCAACATCCAGATAAAATACTTGCAACATTCGTCAGGAATAGATAAAACATTTGAAACTTACACTTAAAACATACGTATATAACTATTACAATGTATGCAATATTCCGATCTTCTCTGATTGCTGCTCGCTGGATCGGCCTGGTGGCAATGTGGAAGTACCACGGCGGCACGGCCTCGGTCGCTGCTCGCTGGATCGGCCGTCCGTGCGCCGCCGGCACCGTCTGCACTTCTGAGAGCAGCGTCGGCACGCAACGAGCCTGGGCTGCATCTGGAGAAACACTGTGGCAGCACGTGAACCTGAACTGTTCGGTTGGAATGATTACTCGGTTGGTACTGTACATGTACAGTAGGATGAAAATGCTACGAGTACCCAGAGTATAAAAGCAGACCATAATAGTAAACGATCGTAAATTTCAGTCAGAACAGTATTTTTCTCTAAACACCAAACAGCCGACAGTAATAATCCACAATCGTATACGATCGTTTCAGCCCCAGCCGAACAGGCTATGTATCGTAGGTTGGCATCCACGCAAGCTCCTAACACATCCACGTAGACTCTCGTCATTATGTCGCACGAATCTTGGAAAGATAATGAACGGATGAAACAAGGCTACGTACGAACGCATGTGCATACTGAAACATTCGGCGTGCTGGCCCTTCGATTAGAACTGGTGACACACGGCGTCCATGGGCCAGGGGGTCTCACGCGATCCGAAACAGACCTATCTCCCACCCATTTTTTTTCCAGTTTATCAGGGCTCTGGCGTGTGTCGTGGAGTTAGAAGCCGTTTTGAAAAAATATTTGAAGAAACGGTTCTAATAATAATTTTGTATCAAATTTGTTTTTTTTTTGCTCTGACTCCTTATTGTAAAAATGGATTAGGCTTCTTGTAAGGAGCTATTTTATAGATAGTCGTTTGGCAAGGCTCCTTGTAAGGATGCGTAAGAAACCCGCAGTAGCCTGAGACTTGCCAAAAGAGGCCTTAGATCCAAAAGCTAAAACATCAAAAAATTTAGAATATAAATTTTGAATTCCAAAACAGGACTGACTATAAATCTCCAGGAAGATTTTGCTGTTTGTTGTATTCCATATTTTCAACAAATGAGCAGCTGACACGTAACATGATCCACCACCAAAAAAAAATAATAAAAAAAACACATGTACGTCACAGGACTAAGCTTCTGGAAGATATTTATGGTTGTTATCTTCTGGAAGATATTTACAGCTGTTATCTTCCAGAAAATAATTGGCAGGAAAAAGAAAAACAACCGAATGACAGCACAGTGAGGAGGAAAGTGACAGCACAGTGCTCTATGGGTAATTCCACATTAACATTAAAATATTATCCCTTTCTAATCCACGAATTATAGGAAAGTGTGAATGTGTGACAGTATAGGTACAACACAGCAATATATGGTTTGCATTTACTAGCTGCAAAACTGCTAGCAGATTAAGGTAGTGTTTGGATCCGGTAACTAAAATTTAGGAGGTGCGTCGGGAGGATGCTGCATGGGGTGTTCGGATACTAATAAAAAAACAAATTACATAATCTGTCAGTACTCCATGAGATGAATTTTTAAGCCTAGTTAATCCGTCATTAGCATATGTTTACTGTAGCACCGCGTTGTCAAATCATGGACTAATTAGACTTAAAAGATTCGTCTAGTAAATTAGTCGCAAACTATGCAATTAGTTTCGTAATTAGTCTATATTTAATGCTCCATACATGTGTCTAAACATTCGATGGGACAGCGACTAAAATTTAAGAGGGGCAACCAAACACCACCTAAGCGCTGCTAGCAGATAAGACATATGTCAGCCTGTATCCAAACAGCAAAAGAAGTGCTTGTAATAAGATATGCTGTGGAACAAGAGGCACGATCTAAACTTGTGCTGAATTAGTTCTCCTTTGGCGCACCCTTCTTTGCAGCCTCGGCAGCGGCCTTCTCTGCTTCAATCTCTGCGACATACTCGTCGATCTCGGCCTCTTCGAGTTCATGAAGGCCATCCTTGTGTGTCATCACTGCAATCTCTATGTTATTGCCACCACTCTCAACAACCTAGAGATTATGGATGGTTAATCTAAACAATTGAGCAGAAAATAGGAGTGAACAACTAGAGGGGCAAATTCTTCATGACACAAAGGCGAAAGTTTTGGGTCAATTGAACAATTTCCAATATAGAAAGCAAAAACCAACAACAAAAATTAGCTTACATAAAAATTCCTTTAACTTTCTATGAATTATAAGGTGGGTGAAAACCATATTAAATGCGACGAGTCCGTCAGTTTTCACTAACCAGACAATAGATGTAGAACAAATACAATATGCCAAAGCTATGAGCATGTATTCTGCAGTCTTCAGAACAATATAAGAAAATAAGTAAGGGGATGTTTAGATAAGGGTATTATTCATTGAAAATTTTAGTAATTAGTTCAGATTAACTAGATCTGAAACTTCCTAGTGAAATAACTCCAATCCAGACAGGTCCTATGGTGAAACAGGTTCAGTAAAACTAATTTATCCAACTTTATCTAGTTTCACCTATGCTGCTGATTATAAAGATTCCATGAAACTCGATCCAACTGTCGGTTAAACTGGGATCTATAGTTGATCATACCACTATTCATAAACAATCAACCATGACACATGAAACACTTGGCTGGCAGAGCACACACAAAGTCTGGATTTCAACACTCCACTGGTACAATGGGTTGGCAATATAAGCTTAGTTCTAGTCCAGAACCGGCACATCATTTGGTTCAGTTAAGTGACAGCTGACAAATTATCGCTTTTATAAGTGACAGCACTTCTTCAGCATTTACTAGCTGCAAAACTGCTAGCAGATTAAGCACTGCTAGCAGATTAAGCACAGCAATATATATCAGCTTATCTATAGATTTCCTCTGATGATAATTAACAAAAAAAAAAATCAAACAACACAACAGTATAGGTACATTCCATTCAGGGTGTTCACAGTATTCATTACCAAGAACCTATTTCGGTTCTTAGTACTTAAGTTGCCATTATAGTAGTTAAGCAATGAAACAATAAGTAGTCTCCTAGAAAAAAAACTTGGTAAAGTGATCTCCATTTGCAAATCAATTGCTGGAATTCTAAAACAAATATATGCAGCCTGCAGCAGCAGCCCATCAGGCTGATATATTTGTTGTTTGGTTTTCTGACACCTTTGACCATGCTAGTTCTCTATATTCAAACTTGTAATCTGTATTGGTGTATGCTTGTCGACTTTGCATTATTCCAACTATGTCTGAAAAATTAATTTTTAATCTGAAAATTCAGGTCTGAAAATAATTTAAGGCTGACCTGTACACATTCCAAAGTTGATTTATTCTTACGAAGTTCAGATTTCTTTGCCCAGTCCAGCACCACAAGTGCACAGCTGCTAATCAAGAAAAATCAGCTTGATGCACTGCTGCTGAGACAGTATATCTGAACACTTGAAAGAAAACCACATACAGACAGAGAACATACTGAAACTGAATACAGACAATTCAATAGCAACGAAGCAGAATTTTGCTCTAATGCTCAGTGCAGCTGGGCAGTGTCTACTTTTAGGTTGTTGCTGCACTGAGCAATAGAGCAAAAAATGCCAACATACTGAAAACAATAAGACTAAAATACTGATATCTGAAACACTGAACCTTGAAAGGGACAATTGAAACACTCAACCTCAAACTGTAATCTAACAAAAACTAAAATCTGAAACACTAAACAGTGAAGGCAAAACTGAATAACTGAACCTCAGACTCTAAACTAACATAAACAGAAATCTAAAACACAAGTGCAAGCAATAAATTAAAAATTTAAAGAAAAAAATAACGGTAGCTACAGCTCAAAAAACACAAGGCAACTTTGATTAAACACAATAATTGAAGCTCACGCTTGCCAAACTTGAACAAAAAAACAGCCTAGACAAGCATAACACATAAAATGAAACTACACTCAGATCAGTCAGCAATTACTTGATTCACTGAACCGATATCAACCGAGTTGCAAATAAAAAGAGGGATGTCAAACACAAATAAACAAAACCAGACCTGGAAGCATTTTAAATATACAATATTGAAAGACAAAGGCTCACCCAAGTTAGAAGGGAAAAAAGCACATACTCTGTTCCAGATAGTTTAACACTTAACAAAGATTGCTTGTTATTTGGGGGATTTTTCAACTAGTATGCAGGAATATAGAGTACTTGACCAAAAAACCAAATCTGAATATCACTTGCTTTCTTAAAAGCTGAGGTAAAATTCTCATTAAAAAAATTAAACCAATGTAAACTCAAATAGAGCAAAAAACTCTCTGTATATGGTCAGTGCATCAAATCATCAATCATACATCACAACAAGACGCTAATAGCAAAAGCCAACTCTTTGCCACTAACAAACAAGCAGGCAGGAACAAAATCTTTCTCAAATGGATGCCACTTGCAACTAATAATAGCAAATGGATGACACTAGCTATTTCACTGAAAAGGGGGAGCATTATAACAGCTAAATAAATAACCATCCAGTCTACTCACTTCTAAATACACAATCAGCACTAGTGGAAAAAGCTTTTTTAGCAGCTAATGTAACAGAAAATCAGTCCTGCTATTGTAAACACATTTCTAATAATCAATCATCATCACAGAAAAAAATTCAGAAAAAAATAAACAAGTCGTAGCAGCATAAGGCTGGTTTAGCAAAAGAAGTTCTCTCCAGTTGGTTGATGCAGACCGCCTTCAGAGATGGCAGCTAGAAATTTTAGCAGAGAACAAATGCATAACATGCTTCATCTGTACCTGCAAAAAACTTGACCAAAAAAATAACATAAATCAAAATGTTCATTTCTGACTATAAATTGCTATCATACTGAAAGAAAGAGCACACATATTTTAGTAAAAAATACGCACTATCTTCGGCTTGCCCATTTTCAGTTCCATGCAAATTTCCAAACTATTTTTTGTGAGTAAATTTCCAATCTATTAATTGGTACATAGGAGAATCAAAATTCAATATAAGGCAACAAATATTTACAGATTTGGTAACCAGTAAACATGTTCTACAGAACATCCTTAACAGGTACAAGTTCATCTTAGCTGCACACATAAATTGTAAAGCATACATATAGCAGCACTACCCTTGGCGTGTGCTCAGATGGGCAACTGAACTGTACATAGTTAAAGTGGAATTTAAATTTAGACAAGTTGATAGCCAGTGGTACTTTTTGTATACATCATGTGCTATTGTGACTTAGATGTAAAAACAATGTTATGCATCGCAACTTGGAGTACTGGTATGACAAGAATGTAGCAATTGTGCATTGTGCTTGTGATTAAACAATTTCTGTGTGCAGCGCCTGAGGTTAAACAAAGAACTGTACCTAACACATACATATTACAGAAATCCTTGCTTTAAGAATTTAGTTTTTCATTGCAGAGTACAAAAACACATCACATAGATAGATATAGCTTCTAATCCCTTAGCCTATCAAAATGTTCAAACCGAGCAGAAATTAGCTACTGAAGAAGATGAGCCTAGTAGCCTACAAGCCTATGTCAAATTATCTCTTTGTCTGAAAAATTGCCAGTTTTACAGATCAAACAAGTTGGGAATGGCAGACTACATGCCTATGTCAAATTATCACAAGATTCAGAATAAAAAAGCTACACTGACATGGATACCTATTATTGTTAACACATTTCTAATACTCAATCATCATCACAGAAAAAAAAAAAAGATTCAGAAACTGAAACCATTGGCATAACAACATTTCCTCCTAGAAGCCATGAGTCTGAAACAAGCAGGCAGGAACATATGCCCCTAGAGGTAAGATTTCAAAATCTAGACCCTTAACTCGGCGCCAGCGTACATTGCTCGGCACCATCGTTGCTGGCGCCGAGGTCGTGGGCTCGACAGACGTGGCGGTGACTTAGCAGGCAGCTTGGCGCCATACGTAGATCCTGGCGCTGAGCTCGGCGCCGTAGATCTTGGCGCCGAGCTTGGCGCCATGATCTATGGCGCCGAGGTGGTGTTTTCAGTGACTGTTGGTGTTGGAAGTTCCAACGTAAGCCGGAACTCCCGACCGTCGGAAGTCATGACTCATGCCGGAAGTCCTGACGCTCAGTCCCTTAGCCTGCGCAGTGACTGTGCCCGTCGAAAGTCCCGACTCAAGTCGGGAGTCCCGACACCTGGGCCACAACACGGTGCCGGCAAAATGTTCACAAGCGGAGCACGCACTGGCGGTATGGCCCGAAGGGAGGAGCTGTGCTCGCGTCTTGCAGCAGTGCCATCACCGGTACGTTCCGTGGTGCCAGAAAAGCCGGTGCACGGTCGGAGCGAGGGGCGGCGCGTTTCTCGACGACCCCGCACTGTGCGCTGCACCGTAGCGGCCTAGGTGTCGGGACTCCCGACTTAGGTCGTGTCGGTGTTTCGAACAAACACCGGCTAATAAATTTATAATTGTTGCGCGTTAGGCCCGGATGGTGCACTAAAGGACACCAAGTCTCTGAAATAGGTCCAGTCTGCTGCTGCTCGTGTTATCAGTACCGAAATAGGTTCGTAGTAGGGGGTACAAATGGTCGAGAGAGGGAAAGGTCCCAAGTCTCTGATGGAATGGTCGAAAGGACGCCAAGAGCTCGGTCGCTGCTTGGCTGTATGCGTGATGTGTTGTGTGTATCGAACTGATCCGTCAAAAGTCAGTCCCCTTAGTGGGGTGCCCTGCCCTCCCTTTATAGACCAAGAGGGAGCAGGGGTTACAGATGGGAGAAAGAGGAAAATACCAAAGGTAGAGAAGGTTCTTCGGAGGAGCTAGGTCTTCCTTTTTTCGTGTGCCTGCCCTGCTAACATGGCAGACCGTATCAGGGATGGCGTGTTCGCTAATCCTTATAGGGCCATGGCCTGGCTTCTGTCAGCAAGTGGGTGCGTCCCATCCTACGCCGGCGGGTAGTGCGGCGTGTCAGAGGGCCAAGCTACGACCCTTCGGGGAGTAGACGGGGAAGTGACCCTACGTCTGTCACTGTAGGTGATGTGAATTCTGTCTTGGATCGTAGTGGTTGTCGCATGCTTGTGTTAGTATCCGCGTCCTATGGCTGATGACGGCGCCTACAACACTGTGGGATAGAAGTCGGCGTCTACAACACTGTTCGGGCACTGTTAGGTCGGAAAGGGCTTAAAGCGCCCGTCCCATCGTATCCCGACGGTGCCTTCCTACAGGCATACAGGCCATGGCCCTCGATACTATGGTTGACTCGAATGTCCTGTCGTACCCTGTGCTCGTCTTTATGAAGGATCAGGGTGCAGTCGTCGGGCGAGGCAGAGCCCGCCCTCGGGCGTCGGGCGAGGCGGAGTCTAGCCCTCAGGCGTCGGGCGAGGTGAAGTCTAGACCTGAGCCGTCGGGCGAGGCGGAGCCCGCCCTTAGCCATCGGGCAAGATGGAGCCCAGCCCTCGGGGGTCGGGCGAGGTAGAGCCAGCCCTTAGCCATCAGGCGAGGCGGAGTCTAGCCCTTGGTGGTCGGGCGAGGCGGAACCAATCTTCCGTCGGGCGAGGCGGAGTCTAGCCCTCGGTGGTCGGGCGAGGCGGAACCAATCTTACGTCGTTCGGGTAAGAAGCGCAGTAGCATTCTCGTCTGACCGAAAGTGTCAACATTCGATGGTTATTAGTTCCTCCTCATTGGGTACCCCGGTGTTAGGTCCCCGATAGTAGCCCCCGAGCCCCCGGGTGATTCAGACAGAATCGCCCGAGGGTGTTTTGACTTGCCAGAGGGTGCGCGCGAGCGCACCCGACGGGTGTAGCCCCCGAGCCCCTAGGTGATTCGGGCAGAATCGCTCGGGGGATATTTCAATTCGCTAGAGGGTGCGCGCGAGCGCACCCGTCGGGTGTAGCCCCCGGGTGATTCGGGCAGAATCACCCGGGGGGGGGGGGGGGTAATTCGAACCCTTCGCGGGTAGGGCTGTGAGATTTGGTTTTTGTCAACTGGATAGTTTTAAGGGAACCCTGGTATCCCGTTCGCGGGGATTTCGTCCAGGGTCAGCCTGGCTGGGGCTCGACTGCGGATCGAGGCCCCACTGATGCTTATGTACCTGAGTCCTGGTCGCTCGTGGGCCCATCCCTCGTTGGGACGGCCATCGAGACTATTGGGCTGGCCCTTGGACTCCTGGGCCCAGGCGGGTCGGAGAAGAAGCTTTTTGACCCATATCCCCTCTGTGGGAAAAGAGTCCGGTTCGCTTGGGAATTCAAACCATCTGGCACGATTTTGGTGGGAAAGGATAGGGATCGCGGGCGCGTATCCCACGACGTGACACGGCGGTGTGTCGTGGCGGGCTCGAAGACCAAGGCAGATGGTTGCCCTTCTCGCATCCGTCGCCCCTATAAAACCACGGGGTTCGCCCTCAGGGTTCCGTACTTCGTCTCCTCGCCTTCGTATCTACCACCTCCACCGCCAATCACCTGAGCCTCTCGCACCTATACCGCTGCCGCCATCAAGCTCGCATCCGCATTGCAGCCGCCGTCGAGCTCACATTCACCCCCTTTCCCATCGTTTCAATGGAGCCATGGTGCAGATCCAACATTACACCTCAGCGCCTAGAGGGCCTCATCCGCCGTGGCCTCCTTCGCCCGTTGTCCGCCGTCGAGGAGTGGCGGCTGCCTGGTGATGAGGATGTGCCGTCGCCACCTGAAGGGTATGTCGTGTCCTTTGCTCTCTTCCACGAGCGGGGATTCGTCGTACCTGCACACAAGTTCCTTTGAGGGCTGTTAGAGTACTACCAGGTGGAGTTGCAGCACCTAAATCCCAATGGGGTCTAGCATATTGCGGCGTTCGTCGCCCTGTGTGAGGGGTTCCTGGAGATTAGTCCCCACTTCGATCTATGGCGGTATTTCTTTGCCGTTAACCTGTCGAAGAAGTAGGTTGGGAAGCAGGAGCTGAGCATGCCAATGGGATGTGCCAGCATTCATCTATGCAACAACCGGGCGAACGACTACCCGTTGATGCGTCTGTTGACCTCCAATAAGGGGTGGCATTCATAGTGGTTTTACATCAAGGACGACGTGGCCGCCCCCTTGCCGGTGTACTCTGGGTGCCTCATCGAAGAGGTCTTGGGGTCGTGGAAGTGGGGTGTCCCGGACAAAGATAAGAAGAGGATCAAGGACCATCTCGCCGCCCTCCAAATTCTAAAGGAGAGGGGGTGTGAAGGGATCGGGGATCATCGGCGCCTACCACACGCGGAGGGTGGCGCCGCTAATGAGCCACGCGCTCCTCCTGTACCTGATGGCGCCCGGGGCGTCGCCTGAAGGTACGGCGCTTGCCGACAAAGCGCTCCCCCCACCGAAGTGGAGCAGCGGATCAAGGAGGCGATGGAGCCTTCGAAGGACACCACCAGCGTTGTCCTTGACTTCGTATATCCGGTGCCAGGGCATCCTCCAATGCGGCTGGAACCAAGGTTCATCGACTTCGTAAGTTCCCTTTTCTCATGCCTTTTTCACTTGAATTTCTGACCCCTTGATGCTGACCTCGGGATAGCGGGACCAGCCAAAGAGACTCATCCTTGGGGATAGCCTGGCTCCACTACCGAAGGACCAGATCCTGATGACAGCGAATCACACCACGGCCGAGTGGGATAAGAGGACGAGGGAGCTCAAGAAGAAGAAGATGCTACGGAAGCAGCAAGCATGGGATCGAGGAGAGGAGACAGGTAGTGACGACAACGACGATGACGACGATGACGAGGTAGTTGCCGATGTGGATTGGGATATCCTGGAGGGTGAGGACTCGCTGATAGGCACCCAATTGTCCATGCAGGGACCCTTCCCGTTCCACGTGGGGGGAAGTGAGTCCATGAGGCCAGCGAAGGCAGGCCGAGCCATTGGCCCATCCTCGGGGCCGGTGGGAGCTAGAGGGTCCACTGCTTCACCTAGGGTGCCGGTGGAGGATTGGTGGATGGGGGGAGGCGGATCCGTCGCTGCCCCTGAGTTGCTAATGGAGGGGGGCGGCTCTGCTGCCACGCCCCACGAGCCGATGGGGGTGGGCGGACCTGCTGCCGCCCCTGAGGTACCGACAGAGAGGGTTGGCTCCGCCGCCGTGCCCTCGGAGATAAGGGAGATGAGCCCTCCTGTCCGGGAGCAGGGGGTAGGCTCGAAATGGTCCCACCCAGACGAGTTGGAGCAGGGATCTGGGGGTTCATCCCCAAAACGTTCCCGTCGCCCAAAAGCGCCAGAGTAGGTCACTGATTCCCCTTTTTTTGTTTTTCTGTTTTGACCTTATGCCTTTTACCTCTTGCAGATTCTTGCGATAGGGCCATTCTTTGGCGCTGGAGCCCAAGAAGAGCGTTGCTCTTCGGGCGGGAGGGACACTGTCACCTGACGTCGCCCCTATTTCGGGTAGGAGCGGAACCGACGTTGCGGCCTCGTTGGCCGGTCAGGTGCCGCCTACGGTGGCGCCCACGCCCTCAGTGGGTCAAGTAGGCATCGGGACTGAAGAAGCACCCTTGGGGGTTGCCGAGTAGACGACGGCGGAGGTGACACCGCTGCCTACGTTGGAGCAGATGGGGCCGCCGCCCGCGCTTGTGGCGCCCTCTACGGTGGGCGCGGTGCCACAAGTTGAGGCCCCGGTATCACAAGCGGAGGTGGCCACGACCGTGCCAAGTCAGGAGCAGCCGAACGCAGCCACGGTGGTGTCCGAGGGGGCAGAGCAATCCGTGCCTCCAGCGGCCCAGGCGACGGAGCCCAAGGTGGGCCGGACAGAGGGGACATGGCCGGAGGGTCCTCGGGCGCCGTGGCGGTGGTGGAGAGGACTAGCGGGGGGTCGCCCTCGGCCTTGATGTCAGGGGGCAGCCGCTCGCCCGTGCGGGGTGAGCCGCCGCTCCAGTGGATGGCTCCTCAAGACCCAACGTCGACTCTCTTCTCGCTCGATGATGCTGCCGAGAGCATGGAGCGGGAGAATATCAACATTGGGTTCTTGGCTATGATGGATGCCTTGAGCCAGGGCAGGGGCGTCCTACGTGATGTCATCATTCCCACTGGCCAAGTATCTGCTTGATCTTCTCCCTCGCTTTCTTCTTTCTTCACATTTTTTTTGTATTTTTGTATTTTTGATACCGGTCTTCTTTTTAGTCCCTCATTGCTCGTAGCCAGGACAAATCCTGGTTCCTCAGTGAGCAAAAGGTGGAATGGGACCGCCTCACCGAGGAGGCCCAGCTGTGAGGAGATGTGGGCACGCAGCTTGCTGCCGCCCAGCAGCGGGAAGCCGAGGCGCGTCGGGACGTGGAGGAGATCCATGGGATGTTCGAGGACCTATCGGTGAGGGTGAAGCAGGACAAGGAGGCAGCCACCAGGGTCCAAAAGGAGTGAGATGAGCTGCTCTAGAAGGACACCGAGGCCAGCCAGTGGGCCTTCAAGCTCCTAGCGGAGCTGGAGACGGAGAGGGATCTCAAGCTGAAAGCCAAGGACAGGTCTGCGGCGCTGCAGCGGAGGGCGGATTAGGATGCTGAGGCGATTGCCCGGCTGCGCAGGGAGTGAGACAAGCTGCTCCAGACTACAGAAAGGCTTCACTCAGAGCATGGCACGGTCCACGAGGAGCATGACTAGGCCGTTCGAGGGCGCGACGAGGCATATTAGGTGGTCAACTCCCTCCGGGTGGATCTTGGAGTCGCGGTGACCCGAAGGTTGGAGGCCGAGAGCATCTCTGCTGGGCTGGGCAAGGAGCTCGCTAAAGTGCGGGGGATTCTTCAGACCGAGAGTGATGAGCATGATCTTCTGTGCGCCGCCGTCGGGGTGGTCTTCGATGACCTAGGGGTGGCGCAGCCAGAGGAAACCAGCTCACTTGTGGCTCATGCCGTGGGTATCATGGCGCGAGTGGGCCAACTTGAGGAGGACGCCTTTCATGCCGGGATCACTCAAGCCTTTACTGTTGCCCGCTCTCATTATGATTGGGAGATCAACTTGGAGGTAATGAGCCTTGGCTTCGCGCCTGGCTATGAGGACTCTGAGCTGGATGAGATTGAGAAGGCGGTGACTCCCATTGTTCGGAACCTGGTGAACAGGCTGAAAGACATGGTTCTCCCTTCAAGGAAGTAGTTAGTTGAATAAGTTTAATAAACATTTATCTGTAATATGTGGACAAATGTCGGTACTTTTTTCCCTTTTGCATTCGAAAAAAGGTTTATGCGATCTGATCTTTTCGTTCGTTAAGACTGTAGGGCCCGAGGTGTTTAGGGGGAAATTTTGATTGTTCTGGTGAGCAAAATTACCATAGCCGTCTGGGCGTGGGCTTTTTGCAGTCTTACCTATCTGTTCCCTCGAACCTTGCCGCCAATCTTGACGTGAGGAAAAGGTCTGATGTAATGACTGTTTCGAAAAAAGAAATGAGGTATTCGTACCTTTATCAGCCCCCGAGTGAGATCCGACCCCTTGCGGTCGCTGGGGCCGGATGTTACTAGAGATCGGAGCGAGAGTAGCGAACTTACTCTTGTATTCGCATGTACTCCTTACTTAGGATTTTGGCGATCATTGCGTGACCGTGCGTTTGGTCTCATTGCTGGCCTGACCTTCCCCGGGCCCCGCACATGGCGGGGGTTCGGTCAACGGTCGGCTTGTTTCATGATTGTTGCCCCGTCCATGGTTTCCGTAATTGGAGGGGTTAAGGCGACGTCACTTGCCTTGATGGCTCGAGTGACGCGCTTTATGAGCTCGCTAACGGGGATGTTCGGGTAGAATCCGATCCCGTTGCTTTGCGACAGGGTCGGCAAAGCCCTCGGGTGGCATTCCGTTGCTCCTTGACCCACCTTCCAACAGATTCCCCCTCAATGGGGATTCTATGGGCTTGGCTAGAGGCTGGATTGAACTAGAAGGTTGAGATGACCCTATCCGCCTCAATGCGGGTTAGGCAAAGGCCACTGAGGCTCATCTGCGTTTTCTCCCCTGGCTCTTGTTCGACGCGAAGGGGCCCCGGACCCTTCGCGGGTCAGCCTTCGAACCTCGGTCTCTCGATCTTGGATCGAGCGGCTCGAGCCCCCGAGCCCCTTAGGGTCTGATAGGGGTCGGCCGTGTTTCGTGCATCACCCCGTCCTCGGTTTTTGCAACCGGAGGGGCTGTGTTGACGACACTTGCCTCGACGGCTCGAGTGTCGCGCTCAATGAGCTCGCTAACAGGTATGTTCATATGAAATCCGGGTCCATCATTCGTTGACGGGGTCGGCAGGGCCCTCATGTGGCATTTCACTACTTCTTAACCCGCCTCCCGATAGATGCCCAAGCCATTCAAGAGGCTCAGGTGGCCCGTTGGCCTCTCCTCGATGAAGATTCTATGGGTTTTGCTCGAGGCTAGAATCGAACGAGAAAGGTCGAGATGTCCTTGTCCGCTTCTGAGTGGGGTCGGGTAAGGCCGCTGGGGCTCATCTCAGTTTTTCCTCCCCTGGCTCTATTTGAGGCGAGGCGGCCTCGAGCCCATCATGGGCCAGCCTTCAAACCTCAGTCATTTGTCGCTCGTATCGAATGAGGTGACTGTCGCTTCGTGACACGACATGAAGCGTTGAGATGCAGCGATTGCATAGGTTTAATGTACGTTTTAATTGAAATGAAAGCAGGGGTCGGTAGCGTTACCTCGGTGGTACGAGCAATGGGAAGCTCTTACCGGATGTTCGTGCAGGGTTCGAGTCTGATGTTCGCGACGAGGCCGATGTAACCTGCACAAGCGTCGCAATTTTTCGTTTTTGTCTCTCAATGGCGATTCGAGCCGTTCGATTGACTTTAAGCGGCCTGACAGCTTTTCCTTGAAGGAGATTTTGCAGGCGAACCCTCTCCTAACCCCTCTCGAGAAGGCGGATACAGAAGCTCGGGGTATGAGGAACTGTGAATTTGATTATGCTGGTGAACGAAAACACCATAGCCGCCGGGGCGTAGGGTCTAGCGGTTCGTCTAGTTCTACTCAAAGTTCTACACTCACACTCCGCATCTCTGGTTTTTTAAACGTAAGGAGGGGTTCAGGCGATGAGAATGTCTAAACAAGTAGACACCCTCGGCAGCCCCCGAGCAATGTCTATGCCCCTGCCGTTGCCGGGGTTGGACGCTCGGTAATGAAATTAACACGTGAAGTAGGTAACAGAGGTGCTTATCTTTCAGTGGTCGTTTGTTCGTTGTTTTACCTAGGCTGTCCGATCGACCCAGGAGGCCCGTTGCCCCCCCTGGATGGGGGTTCCATCATCGGGTCATTCCATGGTCTTGCCTGGGGAAGCGGAGAGTCGCCAACATGCGGGTGCGCCCTGATTCTCGCGCCCAGCGCGCGGTAGTGGTGGGCCATGCCCAGGCAATGTCCTGTTGTGACCAGGCGATGTCTCGTTGATCAGAGTGCATCCCATCGGTCCAGGCACGTCCCGTCAGATTCCTGTCAGCGTTGATTTCCCATCTACATTGAATAGGGGAAGGCAGAAAGTTTTTCGTCCCAACCTTTCGCCTTTCCTTAGTTGCTGCGCCTCTTCCTTAAATAGGGAGGGGGAGGGGAGTTCTTGTCCCACTCCTTCACCTGCCTCTGAGCCACTACCTCTTCTCCTTACTTTCCACCGAATGCGTTCGTGCGTCGCAGCGGTTCCTAAGTGAGAGAGGGTAATGCCAGGGAGAGAAAAACCCTCAAATCCGCTCGTGAATCTAGAGCGTGATGTTGAGCTAGAGGTCATCCAACGTAGATGAGATGGTGTAGGCAACCTTTGCTGAGAAGGGCCCACTGTCGCCAAAGGAGGAGGGCCACTGGAGGGTGCCAAGCATCGTTGGCTTTACCATCGTTCGTTGCGACCTTTCTTCGGCGGGAGACGCCCCCCGCCCAGACGTCGTTGTCAGGGTTACGACTGATGAAGATGGCATAGTCCCTGGATGCCCTGGCAGAGGCGCCGTTGTTGGGGTTGCAGCTGATGATGATGGCATAGTCCCTAGATGCCCTAGCGGAGGCGCCGTTGTCGGGGTTGTGACTGATCACGATGGCGCAGTCCCTGGGCGCCCTGGCAGAGGCGCCGTTGTTGGGATTGCGGCTGATGACGATGGCGTAGTCCCTAGACACCCTGGCGGAGGCACCGTTGTTGGGGTTGTGGCTAATCACGATGGCGCAGTCCCTGGACACCACGGGGAGGGCACCACAGTCGCCGACGTGGTGCTCGACGTTGCAGATGACGGCACCTTCGAGGATCCCGCGGGGCGGTAGGACGTCGCCGATGGAGAGCGTGGCGCGGCGACCGTAGCAGTACTCATAGTAGAGCTGGTCAAAGACTGTAATTGAATAAGTTTGTGGTGGAGCCCCCGAGTGAATAGTCTTTTGTATTTATGAGTACATTAGTCCTTTTCGTGATGAGATCACTTTGTAAGCAATGAATTTTGTGTGAAAAAATGAATAAGTTTTCAACTTTTGCCACGGCAAATAGCCTTTCAGTTTTTCTCCCTCTTTTTGTAAAAGAGATTTTGGTGCCTTCCGACCCTTCTCATAGCTAAAGTCACAAAAAACTGGGAGTGCGAGCGAGCCAATCCTGATTATGTCAGTGAGCAAGGAGGCCGTAGCCACTAGGGCGTGGGCTTCCCGTAGTCCTACCAGTTACACTCAGATTTTTGTTTCCCAAAATCCTAGCCTTTAGGACTTGCCGTGAGAAAAGAGGGAAGACTCAGAGAATGTTTGCAAAGATAACACAGAGAGTGTTTGTCAGATAAACGTACTTATATCAGCCGCCGAGTGAGGTCCGACCTCTCGCAATTTGCAGGGGTCGGATGTCACTAAAGATCGGGGATTTCTGAAGACAAAAACTGATAAGAAAAAGTATGCGTTTATTTAAGGGTAAAAACGACGTAGCTGCTCAATGTTCCAGCCGTTGGTGAAGACCTCGCCATCGATGGTTTTCAACTTGTAGGCACCTGGCCAGAGTACTTCCGCGATGACGTACGACCCCTCCTAGGGTGGGGAGAGCTTGTGGTGGTCCTTATTGCTCTGCACAAGGCGGAGAACAAGGTCCCCGATGTTGAAGGCTCGGTCCCGCACCCATCGGCCGTGGTACTGTCGCAATGCCTGCTGGTACTTGGCCGAATGGAGGAGGGCAATGTCATGGGCCTCGTCTAGTTGGTCCATGGCGTCTTCGTAGGATGACTGGGCTCACTGTTTGTTGTACGCTCTGATTCTTGCCGCTCCATAGTCGAGGTCCATTGGGAGGATGGCCTCAAAACCATAGACCATGAAGAAAGGCGTGTAGCCAGTGGCCCAGCTGGGAGTTATCCTTAGGCTCCAAAGCACCGCAGGGAGCTCGGCGAACCAACGTGCGCTGAATTTGTTCAACCGATTGAAGATCCTGGGCTTGAGGCCCCGTAGAAGCATGCCGTTTGCGCGCTCGACCTGCCCATTCATTCGGGGGTGCGCGATAGTGGCCCAATCGACCCAGATGTGTTGTTCATTGTAGAATCGAATGAATTTCTTGCTGGTGAACTACTTGCCGTTGTTTGTGATGATGGAGTTCGGTACTCCAAAGCGATGGATGATGTCGAGGAAGAACAACACAGCTTGCTCGGACTTGATCACGGAGATCGGTCGAGCTTGGATCCATTTCGTAAACTTGTCTACAGGACAAGCAAGTGGGTGTAGCCCTCGGGTGCCTTTTTGAGGGGCCCCACCAGATCGAGCCCCTAGACCATGAAGGGCCATGTGATGGGGATCATCTGGAGTGCCTGGGCCAGAAGGTGAGTTTGCCGAGCGTAGTACTGGCACCCTTCGTAGGTGCGTATGATTTGCTCGGCGTCGGCTACTACAGTGGGCCAGTAGAAGCTCTATCGGAACGCATTCCCTACCAAAGTTCTAGGTGTGGCATGGTGGCCACAGACCCCACTGTGGATATCGCCCAGCAGAAGGTTCCCCTGTTCGACGGGGATGCAGAGCTGTAGGATCCCGGTGTGGCTTCGTCTGTAGAGTTCGCCCTCTACAAGAACGAAGGACTTAGCGCGATGTGCGAGCCATCGAGCTTCCATCTTGTCTGTCGGCAGTGTGTCGTGGAGGAGGTAGTCGAGGTAGAGTGTTCTCCAGTCGTCCAGAGGGTCGGGCTCTATCGCTGGATCCTCTTCGAGCTCCATGACCTCGGGGCCGGACGGGGCAGTTGGTTGGTTAGCCCCTAGGGCCGGATCAGATGGGTCCTCGTCGACCCGCTCTGACGATGGGTCCTCATCGACCCGCTCTGACCCTTCATAGCGCACTGAGGGTTTGCGTTGGTCACTGGCGAAGACGCCCATTGGCACTAGCTCTCGGCTGGATGCCGCTTTTGCAAGTGCGTCGGCCGCCTCGTTGAGGCACCTTGGGATGTGATTAAGTTCGAGGCCGTCGAACTTGTCCTCCAGCTGTCGGACTTCTTGGCAGTACGTAGCCATCTTGGCGTCATGGCAGCTTGACTCCTTCATGACTTGGTTAATGACTAGCTGAGAGTCACCTCGAATGTCAAGGCATCGGATGCCCAACTCGATGGCGATGCGTAGGCCATTGATGAGTGCTTCGTATTCGGCCACATTATTTGATGAGGGTCAATGGAGCCAAACCATGTACCTCATGCGGACCTCGAGGGGTGATACAAAGACCAGCCCCGTGCAGGCGCCCTTTTTCATTAGCGATCCATCAAAGTACATCTTCCAGTACTCTTGATCGACGACCACCGGCGATGTCTGGACCTTGATCCATTCGGCGATGAAGTCAGCCAATACCTGGGATTTGATCGCCGTTTAGGAGGCATGTGTGATGCCTTGATCCATCAGCTTGAGTGCCCACTTTGCAGTTCTTCCTGTGGCGTCCTGGCTCTGGATGACCTCGCTGAGGGGGAATAATGTCACAACCGTCATGGGATGTGACTTGAAGTAGTGGCGTAGCTTCCTCTTGGTGATGAGGATGGTGTAAAGGAGCTTCTGGATTTGGGTGTAGCGGGTTTTGGAGTTGGATAGTACCTCGCTGATGAAGTACACAGGGCGCTGCACCTTGAGGGCATGCCCCTCTTCCTCCCGCTCTACTACCAGGGTGGCGCTGACCACTTGTGTGGTGGCCGCTATGTATAGCAGGAGGGATTCTCTGTCGCTTGGAGGAACTAGGATCGGGGGCCTTGTCAGAAGTAGTTTGACCATATCAAGCGCCTCCTGGGCCTCGGATGTCCACTCGAAGCGGTCGGCTTTCTTCAGGAGTCGATAAAGAGGGAGTCCTCATTCGCCGAGGCGCGAGATGAATCGGCTTAGGGCGGCGAGGCACCCTGTGATTCGCTGAACCCCCTTTATGTTCTGAATTGGGCCCATTCTTGTGATGGCTGAGATTTTCTTCGGGTTGGCTTCGATGCCACGCTCAGAGACGATGAAGCTGAGCAGCATACCCCTTAGGACCCCAAAAACACACTTCTCGGGGTTAAGTTTGATGCTATTTGCTTGGAGTTTTGCAAAGGTCTGCTCAAGGTCGGTAATGAGGTGGTCGGCCCATTTGGACTTAACTATGATGTCATCGACGTAGGCCTCAACGGTCTGCCCGATGTGGTCCTCGAAGCATCTGAGCATACAATGTTGGTATGTAGCCCCAGCGTTCTTTAGACCGAATGGCATTGAAACGTAGCAGAACGATCCGAAGGGGGTGATGAAAGACATCGCGAGCTGGTCGGACTCTTTCATTGTGATTTGATGGTAGCCGGAGTAGGCATCAAGGAAGCAGAGGGTTTTGCACCCGAGGTAGAATCGACTATTTGGTCTATGTGCAGTAAAGGAAACAGATCCTTTGGACACGCTTTGTTGAGACTCGTATAGTCTACGCACATCCTCCATTTCCCGCTCTTCTTTCGCACAAGAACGGGATTAGCTAACCACTCTGGGTGATGTACTTCCCTGTTGACTCTGGCCGCTGATAGTTTTGCTATCTCTTCACCAATGGCCCTGCGCTTCTCCTCGTCGAAGCAATGTAGGCATTGCTTCACCGGCTTAGAGCCTAGATGGATCTTTAAGGTATGCTCGGTGACCTCCCTTAGAATGCCTGGCATATCCGAGGGTTTCCACGCAGAGATGTCTTTGTTGCCACGGAGGAAGTCGACGAGCACGCTTTCCTATTCAGAGGAAAGCGTGGTACCAATACGTACCATTTTACCCTCGGAGCTGCTAGGATCTATGAGGACCCCCTTGGAGCCCTCTGCCGATTTGAACGACCCGGTCAATTTCTTCGCGTCGGGCGCTTCTTCGGCGACCTCCTCCTCGAGGGTGGCGAGTTCCCCGGAGGCGACGATTGTTGTGGCGTGGCCGCAGTACTCGACCTCGCACTCGTAGGCCCGCTGGAAGGAGGTGCCACCAGTGATGACCCCGTGGGGGCCCGTCATCTTCAACTTGAGGTATGTATAGTTGGGGACGGCCATGAACTTCACGTAGCATGGTCATCCCATGATGGCGTGGAAGGTTTCGGGGAACCCAACCACCTCGAAGGTGAGGGTCTTAGTCCTGTAATTGAACTGATCCCCGAAGGTGATGGGCAGATCGATCTGTCCTAGTGGCATAGCCTGTTTCCCGGGCATGATGACATGAAAAGGCGCTCGGGTTGGGCAGAGGTTCGTCTAGTCGACGCCCATCTCATCGAGCGTCTTGGCGTACATGATGTTGTGGCCGCTGCCTCTGTCCATTAGCACTTTGGTGAGTCGCTTTGGGCCAACGATCGGGTCAACGACAAGCGGATACCTCCCTAGGTGTGGGATGGTATCTAGATGGTTAGTCCAGTCGAAGGTTATGGCAGACTCCGACCACCGGAGGAAGGGAGGTGTGGCCGGTTGGGCCATGTAGACCTCACGGTGCGTGACCTTCTAACAGCGTTTGGAGTCGTAGGCCGCCGATCCTCCAAAGATCATAAGGCAGCCGTCCGGCATTGGAAAGCCATCGTCCTTCCCCTCAGCGTCATCCGTAGTGGGGGCAGGTTCCTTCCCCTGCTCTCCTTTGTTGGAGCTTCCGGACAAGAACTTCCGCATGAGGCCGCAGTCCTTGAGCAGATGCTTTGTGGGAAAGGCGTGGTTCGGGCACGGCCCCTCGAGTAATTTTTCAAAGTGGTTCGGAGTGCCCTCCGCGGGCTTCCGACCACCCTTATGGTCAGCAGCGGCCACGAGCGAGTCCTCGCGCCGTTGCTTCTTGTTCTTCTTTTTTGTGGAACAATTAGAGGCGCCTTCGCTGGCACCCTCATCCCACCTTGCCTTGCCATCAAGACGATCGAAGATTGCTCCGACCGCCTCTTCTCCTGAGGCGTGGCTAGTGGCAATGTCCAAGAGTTCCTTGGTGGTTCGCAGGCCCTTGCATCCCAGCTTATGAACCAAGGACTCACAAGTCGTCCCGGACAGGAAGGCTCCTATCACGTCGGCATCGGCGGCATTAGGGAGCTCGTTGCACTATCGGTAGAAGCGCTGGATGTACCCGTGGAGGGTCTCACCAACCTTTTGACGGTAGTTCTTGAGGTCCCACGGGTTCCTAGGGTGTTTGTATGTGCCCTAGAAGTTTCCCACAAAGATCTCTTTCAAATCCGCCCAACTCTAGATCGCGTTGGACGGAAGGTGCTCCAACCATGCTCGCGCTGAATTGGCCAAGAATAGTGGGAGGCTGCAGATAATGAAGTCGTCATTATCCGCACCACTGGCTTGATAGGCAAGCCGATAGTCTTCAAGCCAAAGCCCGGGGTTTGTCTACCTAGAGTACTTAGGGATATTGGTTGGTGGTCGATACCTTGGTGGGAATCCAGCGTTGAGGATGTGCCAGCCGAAGGCCTGAGGGCCTAGCAGGCCGAGGCTCTGGCTCTGGTCCTCGCCGCTATCGTAGCGTCTGCTGCGATGAGGATGATATCCGCAGTGGGCTCCTTCCCTTGGGTCGCTGTAGGTGCGCCTGCGGGCATCGATGGTGCTGCGTGTGTCATGGTTGCGGCTGAGATGCTGATGTATCTAGGCCGCAGCACGCTGCCTGCCACCTTGTGGTGCTTAGTGGATAGATGCGTCTCTGGTGGGACGCGCTGAGGGCATACGCTGGCTGGTGTCGAGCTTGTGTCGCTGGGACAACGAGCTTTCCGCCTGCTGTGCCGCCGCACGCTCGAGCAGCGTGCGTATTTCGCGGTGGGCCCATCGATCCTTGGGCGTTGCGGCCTCCGGAAGGCCATGAAGCAAGGCCGTTGCGGCGTCGATGTTTTGGCTTGCCCGAGAGAAGTGAGGAAGGGTTTCACCGTCGGCAATGATCCTTCGGTTCATGTCACGGGCCACGGCGCGTGCGTGCCCACCATCTCTGCGGCGTTTGATCTCCTCATCGACCTCCATGTACTCCCGAATAAGCTGTTGTACGGCTTCGTCTATTTCCCGCTTTCGGGCTCTCAGCTGCTCCACCCCTATGTGAGGTGGGGCCGCTGTCCCCCTTTTGGTTGTGCCACCGAGGTTGCCCGCCGGGGTAGTCTCCTCCGCGGAGATGCTTTCGACGTGTCCCTCGGAGGTTTCCGCCATGAAACATTCCTGGGAGGGATGATGGCTCCCCCTACCAGAGCCAGAGCTAGAGTCCGACCCTGGACCTTCCGCGAGGAGGCCATGGAGGGATTCCATGACGCTTTCGATCATCCCCATGAACTCATTGTTCACAGGGAACTGGATCGCGCGATGTGCCACAAGGTGGCTAACGGTCGCCGTGGCGTTGTAGAGACTGAACGGAAATGTCATCAGGGCGCTCCATGCAGAGTGTTTTGGAGAGAGGGTGAGGCGGCGCGGGTCCTCCCTAGATGGCTGGGGTCCGAGGGAGACACTGGGCTAGCACTCAAGCCTCCTGTAGCCAGAGCCGATGGAGGGTAGAGACTGGATGGCAAGATGGGCCAATGCCAACTCTCCTCCCACCGTGACGATGAAGTCTAGGCCACCAAAATGCACGTGTGCACCCAGGACCTAGCTGATTACGTGGTTAGCCATCCGACGCCTGATTTGGAACGTGCAAAGGCCCCTACCAGGTGCGCCAATTGTCGGTGTTTCGAACAAACACCGGCTAGTAAATTTATAATTGTTGCGTATTAGGCCCGGATGGTGCACTAAAGGACACAAGGTTTATACTGGTTCGGGCTAAATGTCCCTATGTCCAGTCTACTGCTGCTCGTGTTATCAGTACCAAAATAGGTTCGTAGTAGGGGGTACAAACGGTCAAGAGAGAGAAAGGTCCCAAGTCTCTAATGTAATGGTCGAAAGGACGCCAAAAGCTCGGTCGCTGCTTGGCTGTATGCATGATGTGTTGTGTGTGTCGAACTGATCCATCAAAAGTTGGTCCCCTTAGTGGGGTGCCATGCCCTCCCTTTTATAGACCAAGGGGGAGCAGGGGTTACAAATGGGAGAAACAGGAAAATACCAAAGGTAGAGAAGGTCCTTCGGGGGAGCTGGGTCTTCCTTTTCCCGTGTGCCTGCCCTGCTAACATGGCAGACCATGTTAGGGATGGCGTGTTCGTTGATCCTTATAGGGCCATGCCCTAGCTTCTGTTAGCAAGTGGGTGCATCCCATCCTACGTTGGCGGGTAGTGCAGCGTGTCAGAGGGCCAAGCTGTGACTCTTCGAGGAGTAGACGGGGAAGTGACCCTGCGTCCATCATTGTAGGTGATGTGAATTCTATCTTGGATCGTAGTGGTTGTCACATGCTTGTGTTAGTATCCACGTCCGAGGGCTGATGGCGGCGCCTACAACACTGTGGGATAGAAGTCAGCGCCTACAACACTGTTTGGGCACTGTTAGGTCGGAAAAGGCTTAAAGCGCCCGTCCCATCGTATCCTGGCGGTGCCTTCCTACAGGCATATAGGGCATGGCCCTCGAAACTACGGTTGACTCGAATGTCCTGTCATACCTTGTGCTCGTCTTTATGAAGGATCAGCATACAGGGCATGGCCCTCGGGCATCGAGCGAGGCGGAGTCTAGCCCTTAGCCGTCGGGCGAGGCGGAGCCTACCCTTGTGAAAGGATGAAGGTGCCTAAGAGGGGGGGGGTGAATTGGGCTAATTCTAAATTTATTTGCAATAATTAAATCCTATGGTTAGCCCAATTAACCCCTTGTGCCTAAAAAGTGTTTCTAGTTGTTCTACCACACAAAAGACTTGCAACATATGTTCCAATCCTACTCTAGCATGGTAATTCTAAGAATGTAAATGACAAGAATTGAATTGCTCAAAGTAAATGCTCAAAGTAAAGAGGGGAGGAAGAACGCAGCGATGTTTTGCCGAGGTTTCGGAGAGTCACCACTCCCCACTAGTCCTCATTGGAGCACCCGCGCATGGGTGTAGCTCCCCCTTGATCCGTGCAAGGATCAAGTGCTCTCTACGGGTTGATTCTTTGACACTCCGTCACGGTGAATCACCCACAACCTCTCACAACTTGAGTTGGGTCATCCACAAGCTCTCCAGATGATCACCAAGCTCCCAATCACCACCAAGCCGTCTAGGTGATGGTGATCACCAAGAGTAACAAGCACGACCTCTCACTTGACCACGACAAGCCTAATGAGAAGGGTGGATGCACACTTTGCTACTCTTGATCTCACTAATGAGGGCTCTCTTTGGGATTCTCAAATCTCAATCACCTCACTAGGACCTTGCTCTTCTTGGCACTCTCTAAGGTGTTTCTCAGCTATTGGAATGAGCAAAAGTACCCCCACACACGAGTGGAGGTTCTATTTATAACACCAGCTGAAAAATGAACCGTTATGTGCCTCTGCGGGGTGACCGGACGCTCCGGTCATGTTGACCGGATGCTCTGGTCAGTACACCCCGAACTCCAGTGTTTAGAGTGTGACCGGACGCTGGCCAGCGTCCAGTCCGCACTGACCGGACACGTCCGATCGCAATTTTCCCTCTCTGGAACCTTACTGTAAACAACCGGACGCTGGCTCTCAGTGTCCGATCACATGACCTTCCAGCGTCCGGTCGCACCGAACGAAATCTCCTCAGTCAAATGAACTGACCAGACTCTGCGCCAGCGTCCGGTCGCACCGAAGCCAGCGTCCGGTCAGTATTTGACCCTCCATTCACTTCTAACTCTCGATCATACATGAATGGAGTTTGCTCCATTGGATCTAAGGGCTATGTAGGAGCTACCTAGCGCTAGTTTTAGCAAGTGTGCACCATACCTAACCCACTAGACTCACCTAGGTCAAGCTACCCATCCGTACCCCCCTTAATAGTATGGCCAAAGAAAAAACAAAGTCCTAAACTACTCTAAGTGTCACTCTAACCTCAATCGACACTTAGAACTAGTCTATTCTTAATCTTGTCGTCCATCCTTTGAAAACCGAAACGATTTCCATCGTAGGGGCATGACCATCATGATAGCCCAATCGATCTCCATTACCGTGACCTAACTCAATTGCCTCTACAAAACACATGTTAGTCATAGTAATCATGTATTGTCATTAATCACCGAAACCCAACTAGGGGCCTAGATGTTTTCAATCTCCCCCTTTTTGGTGATTGATGACAATACTACCTCGAGTATGTGAAAGAGATGAGGTTTTTAACATGCTTGGTTCATATAAGCTTTTGGCAATAAGAACAAAAGAGTTAGTCAAGCTTATATGACCCAAGACATCATGATGTACTCAAAAGATATGAAATAAGCATGAGTACAAGTAACAAAGCTCATTTGCATCGGAGTAAAAACGCGGAAGCAAATCAAATGAGCATAACACAAGTGATATGACATATAAATAATCCAAAGTAGAGAGCACACATGTCATATATCACGATCACATAGATATTACTATCACATATATATAGTTCAATGCATGAAAGTAAACACACGATGAATGCATAATAGTGTATCACACATAAAACTCCAAATGTAACAGATAAGCTAATATAATAACTAAGCACCCCCTAGATATGTCGCTCCCCCTAAGGCTAACATACTCGAACCCTATCCCCCTTTGGTGTCAAACACCAAAACCTAAGGGTCGGTCGGTGGGGCTACAGCGGACGAGTCGAGCGCTGAGGTACGAGGAGCGAGGTGGAACTGGGTGCCATCATCATCTGGCCCTGAGCTCTGAACTATCTGACCTTTTGTAGCTAGAAGCGATGCTGAAGTAGTCTGGGTCATATCAGGGACTGAAACTGCTGTAGGCTGTGCAGGCATGATTGAAGCCGCTGGCTCTGATGATGCCACTGAGGAAGGGAGCGTCTCTATAGTCCCGGTAATAGGTGCAACAATAGAAGGACCTAGGACATGTAGATATGGAGGAGTAGGCTACCCTGTCAACTCACTAAAAGAAGCTCCAAGGCTCCTAGACACTGTAGTCTCTAGCACTAGCAGTGAGGACGTCTCTGCCGGTGTGAAGCCCGTCTGAAGAGGTGTGAACTGGGGGGCTATCACTAGCGAAGCAAAATACTAGGACACCTGCTCTATAGGTGAAACAACTGTGCTGGTAGATGTCCCTGACTCTAAAGCCCACTAGGCTGTAACACTAGAGTCATAGTAGTAGTGGCAGTCTGACCAAGCTGGGGCGAAGGCTATGGCGGTGGAGCCCCAATAGCTATCACAACATGCTGCATGTATCCAAGTAGCTGCTGCTACATAAGGATCTACTGCTGATGCATGGCCTGTTGCTGCTGCTGTAGAGCCTGTGTCTGCTGCTGAATAGCTAGCTGCTGTCGCTGGAACTCATCCTGCCGAGTCTGGAACTATGCGAAAGTAGCAGCTGTCTCCTGAGCCTGGCGTGCCTAATCCTGCCTCATCCGCTCAAGTATGGCAAGAAGAGCGGGGTCTGTATGTGGTGTAGGTGGAGCTAAACTGGAGCTGCCAGCCTCATGATCATGTCGACGTGCAGGCATCTGAGGAATGTCATAGTAGTCCTCGTCTGAGCTATCACTGGGGTCGCTCTCGACCATCCCCTCCTACTGAGCAAGTTGCTCCTCCTCGGTAGCTGCAATACCCCTAATAATATCATCCTACTAGGCTACAGAGTCTAGCACCTCAGGACGACGGCGTGGCTGACTAGGTGCAGTAGGTGTACTATGCCGTACCATCTGAGTCAGGTTATAAGCAGGGAACTCTGTCGTAGCACATCTGTACTCAGCTAGCATCTCAGGCGACCTCACTGTAACTGCCCTATGAATAAGAAATGTGATCCAATGAGCATAGGGCAACTGACGGTGACCTCTGAACCCCTCAACAATAGTGTCCTCCATCTCTGAAAGAAGAAGATCCCAAATGTCAAATACGGTCTGCTGCATCAAGGAGTTGAGAAGCCATAGCTGTATACGAGTCAAGCCCTCTCTGTATCCCATCCTAGGAAGCAGTGTCCTCCTCATAATAGCCTCAAGCACGCGAGTAGTGGGAGTGAGATCACTGGGGTTCCTCCTCGACCCTTCACCAAAAGGCTCTATAAAACAGCAACGAACCAAGTCTGTAGGGGGCACCATACCACCATGTGAGCGTCTAGGAGGTGTTGTCTGTCCATAGCAAATCTCATGAAGTCTGACTGGCTATCCTGAAGCCTGAGTATCTCCCTGACCCTGGTACTCGTCAGCCGGTAATCTCTGCCTCTGAATGCAAAGTGAATATATCTGTGATGCAGGTCAATCCAGAGTGTAGCATAGAACTGACGGACCCAAGATGGAACATATAATCCGGTCCGTCTAATCAAATCTGTCAGCCCCAACAGATATGCAAGGTAGGGGTGAATGTGCTCTCCAGCTGCTGCTACTATAGACTCAATGCTGTAGACTCTCTAAGATCTGAAAACCGCCCCACTGTCCATGAGCCGATGGGGTTGGGCGGACCTGCCACCGCCCCCGAGGTACCGACAGAGAGGGGTGGCTCCGCCGCCGTGCCCTCGGAGATAAGGGAGATGAGCCCTCCTATCCGGGAGCAGGGGGCAGGCTCAAAACGGTCCTGCCCAGACGAGTTGGAGCAGGGATCTGGGGGTTCATCCCCAAAACGTCTCGTCGCCCAAAAGTGCCAGAGTAGGTCACTAATTCCCCTTTTTTTTGTTTTTCTATTTTGACCTTATGCCTTTTAGCTCTTGCAGATTCTTGCGATGGGGCCATTCTTTAGCGCTGGAGCCCAAGAAGAGCGTTGCTCTTCGGGCGGGAGGGACGCCGTCACCCGACGTCGCCCCTGTTTCGGGCAGGAGCGGAACCGACGTTGCGGCCTCGTTGGCCGGTCAGGTGCCGCCTGCAGTGGTGCCCACGCCCTCAGCAGGTCAAGCAGGCACCGGGGCTGAAGAAGTGCCCTCGGGGGTTGCCGAGTAGACGACAGCGGAGGTGACACCACTGCCTACGTTGGATCGGACAGGGCCACCGTCCATGCTTGTGGTGCCCTCTACGGTGGGCGCGGCGCCGCAAGTTGAGGCCCCAGCATCGCAAGCAGAGGTGGCCGCGACCGCGCCAAGTTAGGAGCAGTCGGACGTAGCCACGGTGGTGTTCGAGGGGGCTCAACTACGGGTTGAGGCCCCACTAATGCTTATGTACCTGAGTCCTGGTCACTCATGGGCCCATCCCTCGTTGGGACGGCCATCGAGACTGTTGGGCTGGCCCTTGGACTCCTGGGCCCAGGCGGGTCGGAGAAGAAGCTTTTTGACCCATATCCCCTCTGTGGGAAAAGAGTCCGGTTCGCTTGGGAATTCGAACCATCCGGCACGATTTTGGTGGGAAAGGATAGGGATCGTGGGCGCGTATCCCAAGACATGATGTGGCAGTGTGTCATGGCGGGCTCGAAGACCAAGGCGGACGGTTGCCCTTCTCGCATCCGTCGCCCCTATAAAACCACGGGGTTCGCCCCCAGGGTTCCGTTCTTCGTCTCCTCACCTTTGTATCTACCACCTCCGCCGCCAATCACCTGAGCCTCTCGCACCTATACCGCTGCCACCATCAAGCTTGCATCCGCATTGCAGCCGCCGTCGAGCTCACATTCACCCCCTTTCCCATCGTTTCAATGGAGCCGTGGTGCAGATCCAACATTACACCTCAGCGCCTAGAGGGCCTCATCCGCCGTGGCCTCCTTCGCCCGTTGTCCGCCATCGAGGAGTGGCGGCTACCTGGTGATGAGGATGTGCCGTCGCCACCTGAAGGGTATGTCGTGTCCTTTGCTCTCTTCCACGAGCGGGGATTCGTCGTACCTGCACACAAGTTTCTTTGAGGGCTGTTAGAGTACTACCAGGTGGAGTTGCAGCACCTAAATCCCAATGGGGTCTAGCATATTGCGGCGTTCGTCGCCCTGTGTGAGGGGTTCCTGGAGATTAGTTCCCACTTCGATCTATGGCGGTATTTCTTTGCCGTCAACCTGTCGAAGAAGCAGGTTGGGAAGCAGGAGCTGAGCATGCCAATGGGATGTGCCAGCATTCATCTATGCAACAACCGGGCGAACGACTACCCGTTGATGCGTCTGTCGACCTCCAACAAGGGGTGGCATTCGTAGTGGTTTTACATCAAGGACGACGTGGCCACCCCCTTGCCGGTGTACTCCGGGCGCCTCATCGAAGAGGTCCCGGGGTCGTGGAAGTGGGGTGTCCTGGACAAAGATAAGAAGAGGATCAAGGACCATCTCGCCGCCCTCCAAATTCTAAAGGAGAGGGGTGTGAAGGGATTGGGGATCATCAGCGCCTAACACACACAGAGGGTGGCACCGCTGATGAGCCGCACGCTCCTCCTGTACCTAATGGCGCCCGGGGCATCGCTTGAAGGTACGGCGCTTGCCGACAAAGCGCTCCCCCCCCACCAAAGTGGCGCAGCGGATCAAGGAGGCGATGGAGCCTTCGAAGGACACCTCCAGCGTTGTCCTTGACTTCATATATTCGGTGCCGGGGCATCCTCCAATGTGGCCGGAACCGGGGTTCATCGACTTTGTAAGTTCCCTTTTCTCGTGCCTTTTTTCACTTGAATTTCTGACCCCTTGATGCTGACCTCGGGATAGTGGGACCGGCCAAAGAGACTCGTCCTCAGGGATAGCCCGGCTCCACTGCCGAAGGACCGGATCCTGACGGCAGCAAATCACACCGCGACCGAGTGGGATAAGAGGACGAGGGAGCTCAAGAAGAAGAAGGTGCTATGGAAGCAGCAAGCACGGGATCGAGAAGAGGAGACAGGTAGTGACGACAACGACGATGATGACGACGACGAGGTAGTTGCCGATGTGGATTGGGATGTCCTGAAGGGCGAGGACTCGCTGATAGGCACCCAATTGTCCATGCAGGGACCCTTCCCATTCCACGCGGGAGGAAGTGAGTCTGTGAGGCCAGCGAAGACAGGCCAAGCCATCAGCCCGTCCTCGGGGCTGTGGGAGCCAGAGGGTCCACCGCTTCAGCCAGGGTGCCGGTGGAGGATCGGTGGATGGGGGGAGGCGGATCCGTCACTGCCCCTGAGGTGCTGATGGAGTGGGCAGCTCTGCTGCCACGCCCCATGAGCCGATGGGGGTGGGTGGACCTACCGCCGCCCCCAAGGTACCGACAGAGAGGGGTGGCTTCGCCGCCGTGCCCTCGGAGATAAGGGAGATGAGCCCTCCTGTCCGGGAGCAGGGGGCAGGCTCGAAACGGTCCCACCCAGACAAGTTGGAGCAAGGATCTAGGGGTTTGTCCCCAAAGCGCCAGATTAGGTCACTGATTCCCCTTTTTTTGTTTTTCTGTTTTGACCTTATGCCTTTTAGCTCTGGCAGATTCTTGCGATGGGGCCATTCTTTGGCGCTGGAGCCCAAGAAGAGCGTTGCTCTTCGGGCGGGAGGGACGCCGTCACCCGACGTCGCCCCTATTTCAGGCAGGAGCAGAACCGACGTTGCGGCCTCGTTGGCCAGTCAGGTGCCACCTACGATGGCGCCCATGCCCTCAGCGGGTCAAGCAGGCACCAGGGCTGAAGAAGCGCCCTCAGGGGTTGCCGAGTAGATGACGACGGAGGTGACACCGCTGCCTACGTTGGAGCAGATGGGGCCGTCGCCCACGCTTGTGGCGCCCTCTACGGTGGGCGTGGCACCGCAAGTTGAGGCCCCGGTATCGCAAGCGGAGGTGGCCGTGACCGCGCCAAGTCAGGAGCAGCCGGACATAGCCACGGTGGTTTCCAAGGGGGCGGAGCAATCTGTGCCTCCAGCGGCCCAGGCGACGGAGCCCGAGGTGGGCTAGACGGAGGGGACATGGCTGGAGGGTCCTCGAGCACCGTGGTGGTGGTGGAGAGGACCAGCGGGGGGTCACCCTCGGCCCTGATGTCGGGGGGCAGCCGCTCGCCCGTGCGGGGTGAGCCGCCGCTCCAGTGGATGGCTCCTCAAGACCCAACGTCGACTCTCTTCTCGCTCGATGATGCTGCCGAGAGCATGGAGCGGGAGAATCTCGACATTGGGTTCTCGGCTATGATGGATGCCTTGAGCTAGGGCAGGGGCGTCCTGCGTGACATCATCATTCCCACTGGCCAAGTATCCGCTTGATTTTTTCCCTCGCTTTCTTCTTTCTTCACGTATTTTTGTATTTTCGTATTTTTGATACCGGTCTTCTTTTTAGTCCCTCATTGCTTGTAGCCGGGACAAATCCCGGTTCCTCAGTGAGCAAAAGGTGGAATGGGACTGCCTCACCGAGGAGGCCCAGCTGTGAGGAGATGTGGGCGCACAGCTTGCTGCCGCCCAGTAGCGGGAAGCTAAGGTGCGTCGGGACGTGGAGGAGATCCATGGGATGTTCGAGGACCTATCGGTGAGGGTGAAGTAGGACAAGGAGGCAGCCACTAGTGTAACACCCCAGGTGTTTGTTACCAGTTGAGCTCAACCATGACATTTTATGTGGTGATAGAGATGTTAGATCAAACATATGAAAATGAGCCAGCACTTAAACTTGGACAACACGCCTTTACCTACATGATGACTCTTTTCAAATGTATGCTTGAATAATGTTAAACACACCTCTCTCATGTCCATCACCTTAGTATCAATCTCTCTTGAACATTGGAAAATTTCATGAAGTTTGGAATCAAAAAGTCACATGAAATGATAAGTCATATCTTTGCATGAATTGCTTTATCAAGTGGATGGAAACCTATGAAGTCAACCAAACCGTGCAACCTTGCCTGAATGACTCTAGATGAACTCTACAACAAAAGTCATGAAAGGTTCATGTTGGGCAAATGTCAAGAAAATGCATCAATCGGTCTAAAACTCAGATTTAAGCTTTACCGCGATGCTACTTTGACCAGTGTTGACCAATCACTTACAATGCTTGCATGGAGTTGCACCCTAAATAAAAGTTGAAGTCCATGTTATGTACAACAAACTTTATTTTTGGACCAAGAGCTAGATTAGCTTGTAAGCAAGTCAAAACGAGCCCTCAAGTTGGAATCCATCGCTATTTTGGGGAGCTCGAAATTTGACTAAGTCTGGATGACTGAATTCGTGATTTGAGTTTTCGTGTACCCCACTTTGGAAACTTGTATCTCCCAAACCAGGCATAACTAGCTCAACTTCATATAAGCAATATTGGTGTACTCATGTAGCTCTACCACTCTTATTAATGGATATATCGCTAATTCACGTCGGTTTGAGTGTTTGAGGGAGCCGAAGATTGGGTTTCAGTGGTAGTTTTGAGGTAGAATTATAAATTTTGAACTGTGCTGCCATGGCTTCATGGTGGCCTCTGTGCAGGAACCGAACGCCGCGTGCCTGGCCTCGCTTGTCGCATGAGCGCCACCTCGCCTTGCTCTCCTCGTCTTGGACAGCCGAGCCCGAGCTTGCTCCACTGCCCTCTCCATTCACCCTCTCTTCAGCTCTCGTCGTCACTGTGCGCCGCCGCCATGGCTGACAAGCAGAGCTCGCTGCCGCTGCGGTGCTACACGCCTCAAGCCAGGAGCCGCCACTAGCTCGGCCTCCCTGGCCTCGCAGCCGCCTCGTGCCACCACCATTCTCACCCACGTGTGCGGTGAACCACCGAAGCACCGCCACCGCTATTGCCGGCCAGCTGAGCTCCGGCCTCACCGCTGTTGCTACCGTCCGTTGCTCCTCTGACCCAGTCATCACCACTATCAGCGTCGACACCCCGTCCTCCGCCTGGCTTGTCGCTTCTCCGAGCTCCAGCACCATCGTCCACAGTTGTCGTCGTGGCCGCAGCCCCGACCCGCCGTGCTCATGTGGCCAGGCCACTACGGACCACCTCGGGCCGAGCCGAGGCTACCCACGGGAGCGTGCGGGCCTCCTGGTGCTCCGCCTCCACTCCCCCGCCGCCGGCGAGCCTCCTCCGACCGGCACCGGCGAATCCCCCACCGCCTCCTCTGTTTTGCCCCGATGAGGGACTTCGTGCAACAATTAGAGAAAGTCCAGGGGGTTTTCTGCAGAACCATAGACTCAAATGAATAGTGCCGATAAGGACCTATTTGCAGTAAATTTGCTGAAATTGGGAAAATCATAATAAATCATAGAAAATTCGTAAAATAGTAAATGAGGACTTTTTGGAATCCTTGTGAAATTCTCTATGTACGAGATCTATAATATGGCATGTTTTAGTTTAAATATTTTACGGTAAAAATAGATTTGTGCAGTAAGGTTGTAATGCTAGTTGAATTTGTTATTTTCCATAACTGCAGTTGTAGGGCTCCAAATGAAGTGAAATTTTTGTGGCATGCTACTCATGTGATGTTTGATGTGTGGTAAAAATTTCATGGTCATTGGTTGCTGCATGGGTGAGTTATTGGTTTATCTTGCTCTCACATGATTTCTTGCTTTAGCAACTTGTCTTTTTCATAGAGATTGCTATACATATTTAAATGGAGTGAAATTTGTACAGTAGACTATTGAGAGGATATGTGAGCCACTGTAATTTTTGTAAAATTTATTGTATACTTTTGGTATATGTTCATTAAGTCACCTTGTTATCTAAAATAAATTAAGAAATGCATTAAAAGAATTTATTTGGTCATGGACACTAGGTTTTCTGGTGTTCTTTAGTCATGTGTGACATGTTGGTAAAGTTGGTTTTGCCTAATTATGTGTTTGAAACATAAGTTAATATTTATTTTCTTGCAAATGTGGTTTATGGACAGATCTGGGAACTTAGCAAAGTTCTTCATGATAATGTGCTTTGTTGTGAAACTTGTTTATATAAAAGTTGTAGATAATTCATGTATCTAGCTTCTGTTAAAATTTGGTGTCATTTGGCCAAGTAGTTTGTGAGTTATGCCTGTTAAAGTTGGATTTCAGAAATGGCTGCTCTCTGTCAATTGTGGACCAGTTTCTGTAAATGTATAATTTTGACCTACTTAACTTGTGAATCATGCTATGATGGTTATAGATGAAATGTAGATAATTTCATAAGCTTTCCAAAATGTCTTCTTGCAAGTCATTTGGATTTGCGTAACTCTAGTTATAGCTAAATCTTGTAGCTGCTGTTTGCATGTCCAGAAATTAGCATATTCCAATTATAGTGTTCGCTTGTATATTGTTAAGTGTGACTTATGCCTTGAATGATGACTGAGTTAGAGCACCTGAGATCTTGGGAAACTTGTGTCATGCTTGGTGTTGTCGTCTTCTTTGCCATCTTAGCATGATAGATTGTGTGATATTTAAGTTAAGCATCGCAAAGTACTTAAGTGTGTTAGTGTAAACTATGTTTGTCTTGCTTGCTATCTTGTGATGCGTCTCATGGTACTATTCTTCATATTTATGCACTTGTATATTGCATCTCATCTAGGTACGCTAGATGCACCATGTGAAGGATGCGATGTTGGAGCCAAACCCGAAGATTTGGTTTGGTGGATATATCCCGAAGATGGAAGGACTAAGCAAGTTCTAGGACCGGAGATGTCACCATGACGATGCAAGCTAACTGAACTGACTTGTGTTGGATCCCAGGCAAGCCCCGGAGCATATTAAGCCTCCTAATTTCCAAAATGCAGTTAAAGTATTATGGTTACATATATATATTGTTGCATTAAGTTTAGGTGTTGGATGCAAACACTTGCTGCATTGGTTATCCAATCCTTGTCCAGATATTGATACCCTGAATCCTATGTAGCTCAGGCTCGTGTAGTGCTTAGCCCTGCTTAAACATGGTAGAAGTCGAGTGATTTCCTGTCACCTGCGAGATATAGGGACATACATATGGCACGGTTGGCTATATTTGCTATCGTGGAAAAGAACCTATCTTAATTTGAATTGAAGACCGGGCAGAGGCTTGCCGGTTTGCAGTGACTCCGTCTGTGTCGCTTAAGGACTGAATCTTGGAGCCTTTCCTGTTCATGTTGAACGCATGCCTCTCTCTTAGTTGGCCGGGTCTGGAGACCGACCACGAAGCTGAGTAGCTCACCTCAGGCCGGGAGTCGATAAGTATAAAGTGCGCCTCGGAAGGGAGCCGTAGGCGTGAGTCCAAGGGCAGGTGATTTAAAAGTCCTGATCGTCCTGGCAGAAGGGTAATCCCTGAGAGTGCTGGCACTGATCGAACCCGCAAATTTGGTTCCTGAGTTGTCCCAAAGGTGACCCATGGCTACCCTTGCAAAGTATGCCAGGGTGAGAGTTAGGAATACCCCCTCAACTGAGTTGTAATTCGATTCGAGTCGCCGTCTCTCCCGGTTAGTGAGAACTTGACGGGCTTATCTCCAAAGTAGATACACTAAATAACATAATGGTTCAGAAATGATGATATGATGATGACAGCCTGATTATACCTGTTATGGTTAATATTGTTTGCTCCTAATAAGTGAGTGCTATAGTACAGGTGCTAATCTAGTGGACAGGTAAATGATGATAAACTTGATGCTATGTTTAAATTGGTCCCTATATTCATAAGCTCTTTTATGCAGCTGTGTCAAGCTAGCCCACCTCATAAGCCTTGCATGACCCTTGGTGTCCTTTATTTCTGGTTTGACGGGTAAGTCTAGCTGAGTACCTTCTCATACTCAGGGTTTATCCCACCATGTTGCAGGTGAAGTTCTCGGCCTGTGAAGATGGTGGCTAACCGCCGGTGGCTCGGTGATTCTATAGTTACTTCTCATCTATATGCTTTTGTCGGATGATGTCACTTATGCTAGCAATGTATTTGGAACATATATTAATGTAATCTTTTGAAAGCTATGTTGTTTTCACTAATCGGTTTTGAAACCCAAACTTGTACTATTATTTGTGAATTCATTTGTAATATTATTTTCCGCTGCAACCCTGCGTATGTGATGTGTATTTGCTTAATCACGTGATCTTGGTTGTGATGTTGATTTACCGAGGTCTTTCAGGACACTCGGCAGACTACCGGGTTTATATGAGTGAAAGTATGTGTGTGTCAACGTATTAGCGGGGACAGCCGTACTTGATCTTGTATAAATTGGGTGGTTCTGTTACAGCTAGTATTAGAGCAAGATTAAGCATAATACTGTCATGTACATTGTTTTAAAAACAAAGTTTTGGTTTTAAAAAGCCTATTTTAACTAAAACTTTAGCTACAGGCAAATTTGCAAAACTATGCTAGCGACATCCTCCTTTATGCCCAGTTAAGGACTATTAGGTGGCTATCTAAGTACTAACATGGGGGTTTTTACTTTCGTCGTCCATACGGCATGCTATTGTATGGATGCCATTCGTTTGAATGGTAATGTATGGATCAATTGCCTCTACGCCCAAGTAAGTGTGAGTTGTGAGAGCATGACCGTCCAACTGTCGGTCTAGGGGAAAGTTAGCTATGGTTACTAGAATATTTACATGTTACACCCATGTATATATGAAGGTACTTAATTGCGGGTATATTTATCGGGTAGCTATGGATATCAATGTATATATGGAGAGTATCTTAGTTTACTGCTTTCATTATGTGCTTATTTATCTCTTGTGGGGATGGGCTGCAATGAATTTGCCTGTAGGTACGCTAACCACGAATGCGTAGATTGAATATAGCTGATGACTAGCTATATATCGAGAGAGTACGTGTTATGCCACCGACATAGAACGTGATTGCCACCTTAGGTTGGCAATTTCGTGAGGATGAATAGGATGAGCATGCATCATGATTGTGCTTGTGCATAAATATGCTTCCCTCACCTTGTTCTAATGCTAAATAACTTGTGATCAATGTGATGTCACTATTTTCTCTGTGTGAAGCTAGCCAAAATGCCTTGTCCCATGCTGCTTGAATAGCTATGCTTGAAGTTAGTGTGTGATTAGCTTTGCCTCGTATGTTGGCTTCCAAAGGAAATAGATGACAAGTTATTAATTAGCAAAAATTTCACCCCTTTGAAAACTAAATTACTAAATGTAAGTAAAACTTGTTTTGTAGAGATATCCACCTACTCAGTAAAAAGGAAACAAAAGATAACAGTGCCTTACCACCATGTTTTGCCTGATAGGTGTAGTGGTGTTGTTGTAGGTGACTGCTTGTTATGTACGAGCTTTGTGCTTCGTAATAGCCATTTAAGCTAATTGGATTGAGTGTTTCGAAATGCTCGCTTAAGACCATGATGTAGGCGTGGATGCTCGTTATCTTGGTAGTGCCGTAGTTGTCATCCTTTTGTCCTCGGTAAGCATACGAGTGTCAAATAGCTTTATCCTAAAACAATGCTCAAGTTACGTAATCACACAGTTGTCGTCTCCAATTAGGTTCTCTCTTGGGAGCCTGAGCCTGTACACGTGGTTGCTAGCCTTGAACGTTGTGCTACGAAGACTTTATCTATGCCTTTGCTTGACCTTAGGTCCAAGCTTAGTTTCCTTGAATGCTTGCATGTTTCGTGGTTGTCCCGCTCCTGTGTGGGAGGACCCTGCTCAAAAATCCTTGTTGGACCTTATTGTTCTTTCTCCTACGGATGAGCTAGTGCAACGCTAATCGCTATCTGCCCTGGCTTTGGAACCTTTTCTGCGCAGATCATGTCATTGCTTTATCAACTGAATCCCTAGTTAGTGCAATGGCTCTGTCCCTCGAATCTCGTGTATTTTGTCTCCAACTCCTTCAAGTCTCTGGATGTTTATCAGTCTTGATCTCCTGTTGCTGCTCGACAGGACCAAATCTCATGTTAATCTTTATCTGGTAATCACTTTGGTGGACACGAGGCGTATATGGAAATTAAGCAAGAGTCTCCTGCTTAGTTGCCTTCGGCAATTAGGCTATGTTCTTTTGCGCTGTGTTTTGATCTTCTGATCGCCTCCTTGTTGATTCCTAACCTTGTGACTATCCTTGTTTGCTATCCCTCTTTTGCACAATGCTTGTTCTTACAATCTAATTGGTGCCACTGGAAATTTCACTTTGGTTGTTTGTCCAGTAATGGTGCCACGATTAGTGATCTATGGTGCCATGACGGAACCTAGGGCCTCCTTGTGGGCGGCCGACGCATGGTTGTGCTGCTGGGTGCGCGCTGGTATCGAGGTTTCTAGTCATGATCCATTGCCGAACTGCACTGATGTGTTATTTTCACGTGAGCTCTTCCTTGGTTATCTCTCGATATCTTAACGAAGATCCATATATCAGACCGAAAGTAGTAGAGCTTCCTTTTGAAGTCACAAAAAGGATATCCTTTGAAGAACTGGTCACTGACATAAACAATAACAGACTACAAGAGGTGGTAAACAAGCGACTCTACCTAACTGTCCCTGTAACGACGTCGATCGTCTGATGAGCAACTTATGTCATCCATGTTGGATCAGAAAGGTATCCAACACTTAATGTTGGACAAGTTATCAATCTAATGATAATGGATGGCGATATCATGTGGTGTAATGGGTCACCGGGTGCTCATGAACCTCCCGTTCAAGTTCTTGATCTGTAGGTGCATGATGGTCATACAGTTGAAATCAACAATCTCTAGTGTGACCCCTTGTCTGATGACTTCGATGGCGACCATCTGTTATGCTTCAATCACAACTATTGTTGGCAAGAGTGTAGATTTAGAACTTTTAGTGTTGAGAGACAACTGATTAGTTACTAGTCGGAAGCTTAACCTCCAGCTAGGTGACAACTTTTTGCTAATTACGAAGGCTATGTCTCGCAGAGCAATGATAAGCAATGTAATAGCAAGCCGTTTAGCAATGCAGCTACTGCTTTGTTTTCCAAAACCTGTGCTATCCAGTCAATTCCATCTTGGACAATCACACAGATAGTACAAGATGTTGTATCGGCTATGTAGGAGCTAGCAAAAACACATCCCTAGTTTCGATCAGCATCATTGTGCCCCTGGGTACCACAAACGGATTTGTTCAAGGTTCTATTGGACGAAGTGCCAAAGAAAATTCAGAAACGGTTCCTTATCTCTATAGGGATGCCCTCCATGTGGAGTAATGCTTTGCGCCCTGTGAAAATAGCCCACAAGTCCAATGCTTGTGCATCGTCAAGTTGGTGTCGAGATCAACGGCGGAAATTGTTACCTAAGAAACATGTCAGGAAAACTCTAGCCTCCATCCTCAGCTAGGGGAAAGGCTGCTGCTGCTATGAGAAAGGTTAAAGAGTGCAAAACACACACCTCAACGTGTGAAGCAAAGAAAAGGGAGAACACGAAATCTGTCCAGATTTTGTGGCACTAAAATTGGTTATCTTCAAGTCGGCGATTAGTGACTCAAACGAAGTTGGATTTACTCCAAACTTGGTGATCTCATTCATTGCTTAGGACCCTTCAATGTCTTAAGTTGGTTTGAGTATTGGTTGAGTAAAACATCGGATTTGAGAGATATCTTGTCGGCTTGGTTTGCTGCTATTTCAGAACAGAGCAGTTTTGGTAGATGAATTGTTTGGATAGTCAAACGGTGTCCGGTTGAGTTGAATTTTGGTGAGTAGTTAGAAGACCCATGGATCTACATGCCCACCAAAATTTGTGCATATTGGAGCAGTAGTTTGTGAGATATGAATAGAAAACAAAAGGGTACCGAATCTGCAATTTCGCTGTGACCGCGATCATCCTTTGCATTAGACGGTTGTGTTAGTAATTCATACCAAGAAATTACAACTTGTAGGTGTATTGCTGTTAGACAACCCTCCATACCATTGAGAAGATTAATTGCACCCCTATGTGCCTTGCTTTTGCCCTCTTAGATCAGCGATGTGTGAGCAGTCAAGGTGTTCTAGAAGTCAAATTGTGCCTTGCAATTCGAATGTAATTGGAAAGGTGTCAAACCATAGATTTTTGGATTATGGTTTTTGGAGATATTGATTGGCCGAAGAATGGAAGCCTCGATGTCAAATATAGTTTAAGAAAGCTGGTTTTGCTACGATGCAAGTAAACCCAACTTGCTGTGCAACTGCACCACGAAGGCAAATTTTACTTAACCTGCTTGGTAGTGAACTAGTCCCTAGTTTTGTGATTACTTGCAACTTATATTGTCCTCCAAGCCTCGCTAACATCCTTCTGCGTCAATGGTTCTCCAATGCTGACATGACTTTGGTACCTTATATGTGTTTTTACCCAATAGATTGCATCAGATTCAACCCAGATCACTGTTGCAACTTGGATCCAAAGGCTCCCTAAGGAATGATCACCGAGAACATTGAGTCGACTAAGTCAGCTATTACGTTTACCACTCACTCAACAGACTCAGATAATATAGTGTTGTTATCAGAGAAAGAGCACTACACACATGAAACATTATGTAGCTTTCCATCAGTTGACATCTGAGTGATTGCACCGCTACAACCAGTTTGGATATTGGTTAACTAGCTTCTCATACCCTCAAAGGATGTTTACCCCATCTATGATCACATCCTTTATGGAAAGTTGTGCTCAAGCCACTTTAGTAGATAACTGCTTTTCAAACCTTATGAACAAATATAGCACCGTTGCAAGGAATATCCTTCAACCGACTGCGATCTAGTGAAAGTCCATAAGTTATGTGCTATATCCACTAGGGAAGTAAATGTTACAAGTATTTAGTCTACGCTTGTATCACTCTTCGTACATCGAGGATGAAGTACGTAGGACAGTGCTATCTTGGATTCCTCCCAATGTAACACTGCTTTATGGACGCCAACGAAGGAAATTCTTCAGACAACAACTTACAACAAAGAGCAAGTATCAGAAAGTGTCATGACCAAATTAGCCTCTCTGATACTCCAAAGTTAAGTAGCCTAATGCTATCACTGATGTTGGAAACTAGATGACATGTTTCTCTTCCCTTAAAAGTCTTTCGCACCGAATCTCAGGACGCGATTCCTTTAAGGGGGGAGGATTGTAACACCCCAGGTGTTTGTTACCAGTTGGGCTCAACCGTGACAAGTTATGTGGTGATAGAGATGTTAGATCAAACATATGAAAATGAGCCAGCACTTAAACTTGGACAACACACCTTAACCTACATGATGACTCTTTTCAAATGTATGCTTGAATAATGTTAAACACACCTCTCTCATGTCCATCACCTTAGTATCAATCTCTCTTGAACATTGGAAAAGTTTCATGAAGTTTGGAATCAAAAAGTCACATGAAATGATAAGTCATATCTTTGCATGAATTGCTTTATCAAGTGGATGGAAACCTATGAAGTCAACCAAACTGTGCAACCTTGCCCGAATGACTCTAGATGAACTCTACAACAAAATTCATGAAAGGTTCATGTTGGGCAAATGTCAAGAAAATGCATCAATCGGTCTAAAACTCAGATTTAAGCTTTACCGCGATGCTACTTTGACCTATGTTGACCAATCACTTACAGTGCTTGCATGGAGTTGCACCCTAAATAAAAGTTGAAGTCCATGTTATGTACAACAAACTTTATTTTTGGACCAAGAGCTAGATCAGCTTGTAAGCAAGTCAAAACGAGCCCTCAAGTTGGAATCCATGGCTGTTTTGGGGAGCTCGAAATTTGACTAAGTCTGGATGACTGAATTCGTGATTTGAGTTTTCGTGTACCCCACTTTGGAAACTTGTATCTCCCAAACCAGGCATAACCAGCTCAACTTCATATAAGCAATATTGGTGTACTCATGTAGCTCTACCACTCTTATTAATGGATATATCGCTAATTCGCGTCGGTTTGAGTGTTTGAGGGAGCCAAAGATTGGGTTTCAATGGTAGTTTTGAGGTAGAATTATAAATTTTGAACTGTGCTGCCATGGCTTCATGGCGGCCTCTGTGCAGGAACCGAACGCCGCGTGCCTGGCCTCGCTTGTCGCATGAGCGCCACCTCGCCTTGCTCTCCTCGTCTTGGACAGCCGAGCCCGAGCTTGCTCCACTGCCCTCTCCATTCGCCCTGTCTTCAGCTCTCATCGTCACTGTGCGCCGCCGCCATGGCTGACAAGCAGAGCTCGCTGCCGCTGCGGTGCTGCACGCCTCAAGCCAGGAGCTGCCACTAGCTTGGCCTCCCTGGCCTCGCAGCCGCCTCGCGCCACCGCCGTTCTCACCCACATGCGCGGTGAACCACCGAAGCACCGCCACCGCCATTGCCGGCCAGCTGAGCTCCGGCCTCACCGCTGTTGCTACCGTCCGTTGCTCCTCCGACCTAGTCATCACCACTATCAGCGTCGACACCCCATCCTCTGCCTGGCTTGTCGCTTCTCCGAGCTCCAGCACCATCGTCCACAGTTGTCATCGTGGCCGCAGCCCCGACCCACCATGCTCATGTGGCCAGGCCACTACGGACCACCTCGGGCCGAGCCGAGGCTACCCACGGGAGCGTGCGGGCCTCCTAGTGCTCCGCCTCCACTCCCCCGCCGCCGGCGAGCCTCCTCCGGCCGGCACCGGCGAATCCCCCTCTGCCTCCTCTGTTTTGCCCCGGTGAGGGACTTCATGCAACAATTAGAGCAAGTCCAGGGGGTTTTCTGCAGAACCATAGACTCAAATGAATAGTGCCGATAAGGACCTATTTGCAGTAAATTTGCTGAACTTGGGAAAATCATAATAAATCATAGAAAATTCGTAAAATAGTAAATGAGGACTTTTTGGAATCCTTGTGAAATTCTCTATGTCCTAGGTCTATAATATGGCATGTTTTAGTTTAAATATTTTACGGTAAAAATAGATTTGTGCAGTTAGGTTGTAATGCTAGTTGAATTTGTTATTTTCCATAACTGTAGTTGTAGGGCTCCAAATGAAGTGAAATTTTTGTGGCATGCTACTCATGTGATGTTTGATGTGTGGTCAAAATTTCATGGTCATTGGTTGCTGTATGAGTGAGTTATTGGTTTATCTTGCTCTCACATGATTTCTTGCTTTAGCAACTTGTCTTTTTCATAGAGATTGCTATACATATTCAAATGGAGTGAAATTTGTACAGTAGACTATTGAGAGGATATGTGAGCCACTGTAATTTTTGTAGAATTTATTGTATACTTTTGGTATATGTTCATTAAGTCACCTTGTTATCTAAAATAAATTAAGAAATGCATTAAAAGAATTTATTTGGTCATGGACACTAGGTTTTCTGGTGTTCTTTAGTCATGTGTGACATGTTGGTAAAGTTGGTTTTGCCTAATTATGTGTTTGCAACATAAGTTAATATTTATTTTCTTGCAAATGTGGTTTATGGACAGATCTAGGAACTTAGCAAAGTTCTTCATGATAATGTGCTTTGTTGTGAAACTTGTTTATATAAAAGTTGTAGATAATTCATGTATCTAGCTTCTGTTAAAATTTGGTGTCATTTGGCCAAGTAGTTTGTGAGTTATGCCTATTTAAAGTTGGGTTTCAGAAATGGCTGCTCTCTGTCAATTGTGGACCAGTTTCTGTAAATGTATAATTTTGACCTACTTAACTTGTGAATCATGCTATGATGGTTATAGATGAAATGTAGATAATTTCATAAGCTTTCCAAAATGTCTTCTTGGAAGTCATTTGGATTTGTGTAACTCCAGTTATAGCTAAATCTTGTAGCTGTTGTTTGCATGTCCAGAAATTGGCAGATTCCAATTATAGTGTTCGCTTGTATATTGTTAAGTGTGACTTATGCCTTGAATGATGACTGAGTTAGAGCACCTGAGATCTTGGGAAACTTGTGTCATGCTTGGTGTTGTCGTCTTCTTTGCCATCTTAGCATGATAGATTGTGTGATATTTAAGTTAAGCATCGCAAAGTACTTAAGTGTGTTAGTGTAAACTATGTTTGTCTTGCTTGCTATCTTGTGATGCGTCTCATGGTACTATTCTTCATATTTATGCACTTGTATATTGCATCTCATCTAGGTACGCTAGATGCACCATGTGAAGGATGCGATGTTGGAGCCAAACCCGAAGATTTGGTTTGGTGGATATATCCCGAAGATGGAAGGACTAAGCAAGTGCTAGGACCGGAGATGTCACCATGACGATGCAAGCTAACTGAACTGACTTGTGTCGGATCCCAGGCAAGCCCCGGAGCATATTAAGCCTCCTAATTTCCGAAATGCAGTTAAAGTATTATGGTTACATATATATATTGTTGCATTAAGTTTAGGTGTTGGATGCAAACACTTGCTGCATTGGTTATCCAATCCTTGTCCAGATATTGATACCCTGAATCCTATGTAGCTCAGGCTCGTGTAGTGCTTAGCCCTGCTTAAATGCGGTAGAAGTCGGGTGATTTCTTGTCACCTGCGAGATATAGGGACATACATATGGCACGGTTGGCTATATTTGCTATCGTGGAAAAGAACCTATCTTAATGTGAATTGAAGACCGGGCGGAGGCTTGCCGGTTTGCAGTGACTCTGTCTGTGTCGCTTAAGGACTGAATCTTGGAGCCTTTCCTGTTCATGTTGAACGCATGCCTCTCTCTTAGTTGGCCGAGTCTGGAGACCGACCACGAAGCCGAGTAGCTCACCTCTGGCCAGGAGTCGATAAGTATAAAGTGCGCCTCGGAAGGGAGCCGTAGGCGTGAGTCCAAGGGCAGGTGATTTAAAAGTCCTGATCGTCCTAGCAGAAGGGTAATCCCTGAGAGTGCTGGCGCTGATCGAACCCGCGAATTTGGTTCCTGAGTTGTCCCAAAGGTGACCCACGGCTACCCTTGCAAAGTATGCCAGGGTGAGAGTTAGGAATACCCCCTCAGCTGAGTTGTAATTCGATTCGAGTCGCCGTCTCTCCCGGTTAGTGAGAACTTGACGGGCTTATCTCCAAAGTAGATACACTAAATAACATAATGGTTCAGAACTTGATGTGCTTTATGAGCTCGCTAACAGGGATGTTCGGGCAGAATCGAATCCCGTTGCTTTGCGATAGGGTCGGCAAAGCCCTCGGGTGGCGTTTCGTTGCTCCTTGACCCACCTTCCAACAGATTCCCCCTCAATGGGGATTCTATGGGCTCGGCTAGAGGCTGGATTGAACTAGAAGGTTGAGATGACCCTATCCGCCTCAATGCAGGTTGGGCAAAGGCCACTGAGGCTCATCTGCATTTTCTCCCCTGGCTCTTGTTGGACGCGAAGGGGCCCCAGACCCTTCGTGGGTCAGCCTTCGAACCTCGGTCTCTCGATCTTGGATCGAGCGGCTCGAGCCCCCGAGCCCCTTAGGGTCTGATAGGGGCCGGCCGTGTTTTGTGCATCACCCCGTCCTCGGTTTTTGCAACCGGAGGGGCTGTGTTGATGACACTTGCCTCGACGGCTCGAGTGTCGCGCTCAATGAGCTCGCTAACGGGTATGTTCGTGTGAAATCTGGGTCCATCATTTGTTGACGGGGTAGGCAGAGCCCTCATGTGGCATTTCACTACTTCTTAACCCGCCTCCCGGTAGATGCTCAAGCCATTCAAGAGGCTCAGGTGGCCCGTTGGCCTCTCCTCGATGGAGATTCTGTGGGTTTTGCTCGAGGCTAGAATCGAACGAGAAAGGTCGAGATGTCCCTGTCCGCTTCTGAGCAGGGTCGGGTAAGGCCGCTGGGGCTCATCTTAGTTTTTCCTCCCCTGGCTCTGTTTGAGGTGAAGCGGCCTTGAGCCCATCATGGGCCGGCCTTCGAACCTCGGTCATTTGTCGCTCATATCGAATGAGGTGACTGTCGCTTCGTGACACGACACGAAGCATTGAGATGCAGCGATTCCATAGGTTTAATGTACGTTTTAATTGAAATGAAAGCAGGGGTCGGTAGCGTTACCTCGGTGGTACGAGAGATGGGAAGCTCTTACCGGATGTTCGTGCGGTGTTCGAGTCTGACGTTCGCGATGGGGCCAGTGTAACCTGCACAAGCGTCGCAATTTTTCGTTTCCGTCTCTCAATGGCGATTCGAGCCGTTCGATTGACTTTAAGCGGCCTGACAGCTTTTCCTTGAAGGAGATTTTGCAGGCGGACCCTCTCCGAACCCCTCTCGAGAAGGCGGATACAGAAGCTCAGGGTATGAGGAACTGTGAATTCGATTATGCTGGTGAACGAAAACACCATAGCCGCCGGGGCGTAGGGTCTAGCGGTTCGTCCAGTTCTACTCAAAGTTCTACACTCGCACTCCGCGTCTCTGGTTTTTTAAACGTAAGGAGGGGTCAGGTGATGAGAATGTCTAAATAAGTAGACACCCTTGGCAGCCCCCGAGCAATGTCCGTGCTTCTGCCGTTGCCGGGGTTGGACGCTCAGTAATGAAATTAACACGCGGAGTAGGTAACAGAGGTGCTTATCTTTCAGTGGTCGTTCGTTCGTTGTTTTACTTGGGTTGTCCGATCGACCCAAGAGGCCCGTTGGCCCCCCCTAGATGGGGGTTCCATCGTTGGGTCATTCCATGGTCTTGCTTGGGGAAGCGGAGAGTCGCCAACAGGTGGGTGCGCCCTGATTCTCGCGCCCGGCGTGCGGTAGTGGTGGGCCATGCCCAGGCAATGTCCTATTTTGACCAGGCGACGTCTCATTGATCAGAGTGCGTCCCATCGGTCTAGGCGCATCCCGTCGGATTCCTGTCAGCGTTGATTTCCCATCTGCATTGAATAGGGGAAGGCAGAGAGTTTTTCGTCCCAACCTTTCGCCTTTCCTTAGCTGCTGCGCCTCTTCCTTAAATAGGGAGGGGTAGGGGTGTTCTTGTCCCACTCCTTCGCCTACCTCTGAGCCACTACCTCTTCTCCTTACTTTCCATTGAATGCGTTCGTGCGTCGTAGCGGTTCCTAAGTGAGAGAGGGTAATGCCAGGGAGAGAAAAACCCACAAATCCGCTCGTGAATCTAGAGCGCGATGTCGAGCTAGAGGTCATCCAACGTAGATGAGATGGTGTAGGCCACCTTTGCTGAGAAGGGCCCACTATCGCCAAAGGAGGAGGGGCACTGGAGGGTGCCGAGCGTCGTTGGCTTTGCCATCGTTCATTGTGACCTTTCTTCGGCGGGAGACGCCCCCCGCCCAGACGTCGTTGTCAGGGTTACAACTGATGAAGATGGCATAGTCCCTAGATGCCCTGGCAGAGGCGCTGTTGTTGGGGTTGCGGCTGATGATGATGACATAGTCCCTAGACGCTCTGGCGGAGGCACCATTGTCGGGGTTGCGACTGATCACGATGGCACAGTCCCTGGGCGCCCTGGCGGAGGCGCCGTTGTCGGGGTTGCGGCTGATGACGATGGCGTAGTCCCTGGACGCCCTGGCGGAGGCGCCGTTATCAGGGTTGTGGCTGATCATGATGGCGCAGTCCCTAGACACCATGGGGAGGGCACCACAATCGTCGACGTGGTGCTCGACGTTGCAGATGATGGCGCCTTCAAGGATCCCGTAGGGCGGTAGGACGTCGCCGATGGAGAGCATGGCGCGGCGACCGTAGCAGTACTCGTAGTAGAGCTGGTCAAAGACTGTAATTGAATAAGTTTGTGGTGGAGCCCCTGAGTGAATAGTCTTTTGTATTTATGAGTACATTAGTCCTTTTCGTGATGAGATCACTTTGTAAGCAATTAATTTTGTGCGAAAAAATGAATAAGTTTTCAACTTTTGCCATGGCAAACAGCCTTTCAGTTTTTCTCCCTCTTTTTGTAAAAGAGATTTTGGTGCCTTCTGACCCTTCTCATAGCTAAAGTCGCAAAAAACTAGGAGTGCGGGCGAGCCAATCCTGATTATGTCAGTGAGCAAGGAGGCCGTAGCCACTGGGGCGTGGGCTTCCCACAGTCCTACCAGTTACACTCAGATTTTTGTTTCCCAAAATCCTAGCCTTTAGGACTTGCCGTGAGAAAAGAGGGAAGACTCAGAGAATGCTTGCAAAGATAACACAGAGAGTGTTTGTCAGATAAACGTACTTATATCAGCCCCCGAGTGAGGTCCGACCCCTCGCAATTTGCAGGGGTCGGATGTCACTAAAGATTGGGGATTTCTGAAGACAAAAACTGATAAGAAAAAGTATGCGTTTATTTAAGGGTAAAAACGACGTAGCTGCTCAATGTTCCAGCCGTTGGTGAAGACCTCGCCATCGATGGTTTTCAACTTGTAGGCGCCTGACCAGAGTACTTCCGCGATGATGTACGACCCCTCCTAGGGTGGGGAGAGCTTGTGGTGGTCCTTATTGCTCTACACAAGGCGGAGAACAAGGTCCCCGATGTTGAAGGCTCGGTCCCGCACCCATCGGCCATGGTACTGTCGCAATGCCTGCTGGTACTTGGCCGAACGGAGGAGGGCAATGTCACGAGCCTTGTCTAGTTGGTCCATGGTGTCTTCGTGGGATGCCTGGGCTCACTGTTCATTGTACGCTCTAATTCTTGGCGCTCCATAGTCGAGGTCCGTTGGGAGGACGGCCTTGAAACCATAGACCATATGGCCTGGCTGGGAGTTATCCTCAGGCTCCAAAGCATCGCAGGGAGCTCGGTGAACCAGCGTGCACTGAATTTGTTCAACCGGTTGAAGATCCTAGGCTTGAGGCCCCATAGGAGCATGCTGTTTGCGCGCTCGACCTGCCCATTCGTTCGGCGGTGCGCGACAGTGGCCCAATCGACCCGGATGTGTTGTTCATTGCAGAATCGAATAAATTTCTTGCCGGTGAACTACGTGCCGTTGTTTGTGATGATGGAGTTCGGTACTCCAAAGCGATGATGCCGCTTTTGCAAGTGCATCGGCCGCCTCGTTGAGGCGCCTTGGGATGTGATTGAGTTCGAGGCCGTCGAACTTGTCCTCCAGCCGTTGGACTTCTTGGCAGTACATAGCCATCTTGGCATCATGGCAGCTTGACTCCTTCATGACTTGGCTAATGACTAGCTGAGAGTCACCTCGAATGTCGAGGCATCAGATGCCCAACTCGATGGCGATGCGTAGGCCATTGATGAGTGCTTCGTATTCAGCCACATTATTTGATGAGGGGAAATGGAGCCGAACCATGTACCTCATGCGGACCCCGAGGGGTGATACAAAGACCAGCCCCATGCAGGTGTCACAGAACCGACCAATTTATAAGAATACGAGTACAATGGCAATCCGCAAGCGGTCGCACTGTTATACTTGAACCCATATAAACTCGGTAGTCCGTCGAGTACCACGACGGGTCTCGATAAACGATTTACAACAACCAAGATCGTACAGGATTCAACATACATGCCACATATTACATAAAGTTCACAGATACTTTTCATAATCAGAGTACGAATAAAGGTTATTACAAACCAAGTTTGATAAATAAAGCGGAAGCAAATAAGTTCTAAGATAAAATTTCCAACATAGTTTGATACAGTGCCAAGTAAGATCACGGTCCACAAAAGCAAGGATAGGAATTAATAAAGAAGCCTGCCCAAGGCTTACTCCTCATCCACAGCGGGATAGAAGCAACTCTTGCAATACCCATGATACACAGTGCCATCTGCAACAATGGGAAAATAAACCCTGAGTACAAGAAGGTACTCAGCTAGACTTACCCGTCATGAACTAGAAATAAAATGACTCCAAGGATTATGCAAGGCTGTATAAGTGGACGTAACTTGACAACATTTTTTTTTGCGTAAAAGCAATTAAATCATGGTACAGTTATAAATTCTTTACCAAGTTAATTATAACTATTCATTTCTAGGTTAGCAACTATCCTGTGCCAAACATGTGGTATATCATTTAGAAGCATACAATAGTAACCATAGCAGGTATTGTAATTCCATTTTTATCCGAACCATCATGTTTCATAACACAGTTGCTACGATGTTGGGACTAGCCAAGTTTCTCACTATCCGGGAGAGACGGCGATTCAAATCGATTTCTACCAGCTGGGAATTTATTCCTAACACAAACCCAGATCTACCAGCCACGATAGTCTTAGGTCACCTTTGGTACAACTCAGGTACACATTTCATGGGTTCGTACCGCGCCACAATTTCTGGAACACCAGATGCCAGGATGCTTAGGCCAAGCCTACCCTTGGGCTCAGTCTGATCGTTCCCCAGAAGGAGCGCACAACAGAACGGTTCCTGGCCTGAGTTGAATTACTCAGCTTCGCGGTCGGAACGAGTTATCCGGCCAGCTAAGTGAGAGGCATGCGTTCAATCTTGTCAGAAGCGCCAACAACGGTATGGTCCTTAACCGACATAGACAGGGATAAGTCCACACCCAAGACCTCCATGTCTTGTTGCTTCTCTATCGACTTCCCGTCCGGTCTCAATTTACTTTTACCCCATGGTTCTGTTCCACGATAGCAGATATAGCCAACCGTGCTCTGGTATCCACCTACATCTCGCAGGTGACAGGACATCACCTGACTTCTACCGGTCTAAGCATGGCTAAGCATATATATTCAATCCTGGACCTATACCGGTTAAAGGTGTAATATCTGGACAAGGAATGTACATGCATCAAGTGGTTTCATTCAACTCTTATAACCTAATGCATCAATCATAAGTACGTAAGTAAACATTTGTAAATTACTGGGAGACTTATAATGCTCCGGGGCTTGCCTCGCAGAAAGGAAGTAGGGCGGTGGTCAGGACACTCTGGAAGCTCTTCAGGGTTCTGCTCCACGCCTTCGGGAGCTGCGGCTTGCGGATCCTCCTGCTGGTTCCCTTCCTCTGCTTCTTCAAATTCCAGCAACGTGATCTCTTCCTCCGATCCTAGATGCATGAGTATGGCATAAGTATTACGAATGCATATATGTTAACAAGTGCATCATGTTTATTGAGTAGGTGCATATCTCTTCTCGATTATTACTTAACTACGTCTACAATGCATCAACTATGCCACAAACAGTAGCTACTTGTTTCACTCATAACTGGAGTTCTACTAATCCAAAAACAGTGATCCTAGACTTTCTGGAAAGCTTATCAAATTCTCTACAACTTTGTTATTAACCATTTTTACAGTACACATCAGTTTCAATATGCAACTTATCACACTCTAGAATCAGTCCAGAAACTATTTAACATGCAATATAAAGTAATAATACTTCTACTTCATGTAATCATTAGAAATTTGACAACATAGAATTTACCAACAATTTAAGCATACCAAATACATTTAAGATAATATAATGGTGAAGCCCAAACTATTTATTTAATTACCATTATTATTTTATTTAGATATCTAGGTTAAATACTAAACCTATATCAGACATACTCATTAAATTCTTAAAAATTTACAGTGCCTTACTAATGCTAGCAAAGGACTACTATAAAAATTTCCTGTCATTTTATCAAGTAGAACATCCTATACAAAAATGGTAAGGAAGCAAGGCTTGAAATAGCATAAATGGGAAATCCTATTGAAAAGTGTCAAGCAACAGATTTCCTATTTTTTTTAACATCCATATGGTACTAGGATTACCTCCAACAAATTTCATGAATTTTTGACTCATAAATAATTTATAAAAATTCATGCAAGGATTGACTATTCATAAAAGGAAAAATCTATAACCACAAATCTACACATGCACTGGTCTTCAAATTTTTACCAGAGCTCCTATACGCTAAGACTAGCTTACCACAAAAATTTCATAATTTTTGGAGCACAGGAACTCTAGATATAAAATAAACAAATTTGAATGCATTCAAAAGCACAATTGAAATCCCTATTTAAATCTCCAAAAATTTCTACTGTACAAGTCAAGAACATATTTTTCCTAAATAATACCTTTCCGAAGGAGCACTCACAAATTTATTTCACAATTTTAGGAGCTATCAAACTGAAGATACAAAAATAACAAAAACACACTTAAATCTGGAATTTTTGAACTATCCCTAAAACCTAGAGTCGCTGACAGCAGGGACCCACGCGTCAGTTGGGCCCACCGGTCAGCGAGACCAAAACAGAGCCGGCGGCGCAAAGCAAGCTCACGTGGCCACAGCTCGTCGACGGCGAATCCGCCGGCGGTAACATCTTCACTACACGATCTACGTGACCTAGCGAAGCTATTGAGCCACTTGGCCAGCCTTATCGTCGGCTCTAGAGCTAACGGCGGCAGCCATGGCGGAGCGGCGGGGCTGGACCACGGCGGTACGCTGGTGTGGGCTACGGTGGCTCGAACGGACGCTGCACCGAGCATCACCGAGCTGCAGCGGAGCTATCTAGTGCCCTAACACGGCCTGGGATGGACGGTGGCGACATGGCCACGGAGACGGGGCTCACGGCGGAACTCCGGCGAGCTTGCAGGCGCTGCGGCGGCTTACCAAGTGCTGTCAGCGGGCATGGGTAGAAGCAATGGGGTGCTAGGGAGACAGTGGAGCTATGGCGGTGGTGCTGGAGTGGCCAGGCATGAGCTAGCGTCTCTAATGGCGACGGCGGAGGCGGGAAGGAGCTCGCTGCTACGCTTGCGGTGGAGAAGGAAGCCAGAAGCGAAATGGGAGCGCTGGGAGGGAGCGGGCGGTAGCTGGCGTGATGAAGGCGCTCTCAGGCGCATCGTGGCCTGTGCAGACAGACCGGCGGCGACGCATGGCCGTTTCCCACGCCACGCGGCGATTAGCACCTGAAGCCGGTCGGCCACAACGCCGTGATTCAGTTCATCAGTTAGCCTCGGTACCGATCCTGACGACGAGTTTTGGTGATGATTGATCTCCCAATCCGTGATGAATTAGCGCTAGGTTACTAAACCAACTTTGTAGACCTAAGTACCAGTTACAAATGTTGTTCAATGATCGTGTTCCAATTCTCAACGTAAACTGAGTAAAATCATGATCAAAGTCGGCTTGTCAAGCTGTCAGTGAACTGGACTTAGAAAAAATTTGTTAAGTGTTGCAATGAGTGTTTTACTGATTTTTGTGATCCAATTTCAAACATGTTAGGAGCTGAATCAGTCCAAGACCCAAAAATCAAAGTTGTTCCTTATGGCAAACACTACAACATTGCTTTAGTGAACTCCTCCATGCAAGGTCTCTAACACCTAGTTCAACTTTAGTCAAACATGTCACTTTGAAATCATGATACATATTCAAACCATGACCAAATGACCAAACTAGCCCTAGCCCTAAATACCAAAGTTGTTCATAATGATATCCTAAGCATGTTCAAGCAATTTGCAAGGTCATTCAATCACTTTATGTAGTAGTCACTCATAGAGCTATTTAAATTAATCACATGAAATATTACTTAAGTGCTTGATTATGAAAATGACATTTATGACCCATGTTCTAATTGTGAACCTAAGCATTGCCAAAAATATTTTGGTGACTCAAATCTACCAAGTACATGTTTACATTCATGATCATTTGCATATGTACAAAGAAACATGCAATAACAAGCAACGTTGCATATGTTTCAAATCAAATGTTTCAATTGTAAATGATGATTTATGAATGCTTGATGCTCATGCTCATGTTATGCAAGTCAAGTTATGCAAGGCTAACACCCGAGGTGTTACAGCCCCTCCCCCTTATAAAAATCTCGTCCCGAGATTTGCAAGACCTACCATTCTTGGAAAAAGGCGGGATAAACTTCTCGTAGATAATCTTCTCTTTCCCACGTAGCATCTTGCTCACTATGATTGTTCCACACCACCTTATAGAACTTAATAATCTTACTCCTTGTCACTCTCTCCATCTCTTCTAATACTCGAATTGGCTTTTCTTCATAGGTCAAATCCGATTGAAGCTGCACGTTGGTGGGTGCAATAGCTTCTTCCAGTACTCGAAGACATTTCTTTAGCTGAGAAACATGGAACACATCAAAGATTGCACTCATCTCTGGTGTAAGTTGTAACTTATACGCAACATTTCCTTTTCATTCCAAAATTTTGTATGGCCCTACATATCTTGGTGAAAGCTTCTTTTTCATCCCAAATCTTTTCACACCTTTCATGGGTGATACTCTCAAGTATACATAGTCACCCACTTCAAAAGTCAGTGGTCTTCTTCTTCTGTCGGCATAACTCTTTTGTCTTGATTGAGCTGCCTTCATGTGTTGTTGGATGATACGTACTTGCTCTTTGGCTTCATTGACAAAATCAATACCAAAGTATCTCCTTTCATCGGGCTCAATCCAATTCAATGGAGTTCTGCACTTTCTGCCATACAAGGCTTCAAATGGAGCCATTTTGATACTCGCTTGATAACTGTTGTTATAGGAGAATTCAGCTAAAGGTAACCATTTCTCCCATGAACCTTTTGAAGATATAACACAAGCTCTAAGTAAATCTTCTAGGATTTGGTTCACTCGCTCTGTCTATCCTGAAGTTTGCGGATGATAAGCTGAACTTCTGATTAGCTTGGTTCCCAAAGCCTGGTGTAAGTGCTCCCAGAAACGAGCTATGAACTGTGGTCCTCTATCTGAGATTATGGTCCTGGGTACTCCATGCAATCTCACGATCTGGGATACATATATCTCAGCGTATTTCCCAACTATATACCGCGTGTTCACGGGTATAAAGTGTGCTGACTTGGTGAGACGATCAACAATGACCCAGATTGAATCGTGACCTTGTGGCATTGTTGGAAGGCCTGTAATAAAGTCCATACCGATTTCCTCCCATTTCCATCCTGGAATAGGCAATGGCTGAAGTAATCCAGCGGTTTTCATATGGACGGCTTTCACTCTACTGCAGTTATCACACCTAGCAACATAGGCTGCGATCTCTTTTTTCATCTTAGTCCACCAAAAACGGGTTTTCAAATCTTGATACATCTTACTACTACCCGGATGGATAGATAATTTGGATGAGTGAGCTTCATCTAAGATTTGATTTCTTAGCTCACAGTCTTTTGGTACCACTAGTCGGTCCTCAAACCTTGAGGGCATGCCCCTCTTCCTCCCGCTCTACTACCAGGGTGGCGCTGACCACTTGTGTGGTGGCCGCTATGTATAGCAGGAGGGATTCTCTATCGCTTGGAGGAACTAGGATCGGGGGCCTTGTCAGAAGTAGTTTGACCATATCAAGCGCCTCCTAGGCCTCAGATGTCCACTCGAAGCGGTCGGCTTTCTTCAGGAGTCGATAAAGGGGGAGTCCTCGTTCGCCGAGGCACGAGATGAATCGGCTGAAGGCGGCGAGGCACCCTGTGATTCGCTGAACCCCCTTTATGTTTTGAATTGGGCCCATTCTTATGATGGATGAGATTTTCTTCGGGTTGGCTTCGATGCCATGCTCGGAGACGATGAAGCCGAGCAGCATACCGCTTAGGACCCCAAAAACACACTTCAAGGGGTTAAGTTTGATGCCATTTGCTTGGAGTTTTGCAAAGGTCTGCTCAAGGTCGGTAATGAGGTGGTCGGCGCATTTGGACTTAACTACGATGTCATCGACGTAGGCCTCAATGATCTGCCCGATGAGGTCCCCGAAGCATCTGAGCATACAATGTTGGTATGTAGCCCCAGCATTCTTTAGACTGAACGGCATTGAAACGTAGCAGAACGATCCGAAGGGGGTGATGAAAGACGTCGCGAGCTGGTCGGACTCTTTCATTGTGATTTGATGGTAGCCGGAGTAGGCATCAAGGAAGCAGAGGGTTTCGCACCTGAGGTAGAATCTACTATTTGGTCTATGTGTGGTAAAGGAAACAGATCCTTTGGACACGCTTTGTTGAGACTTGTATAGTCTATGCACATGCTCCATTTCCCGCTCTTCTTTCGCACAAGAACAGGATTAGCTAACCACTCTGGGTGATGTACTTCCCTGATGACTCTGGCCGCTAATAGTTTTGATATCTCTTCATCGATGGCCCTACGCTTCTCCTCATTGAAGGGACGTAGGCATTGCTTCACCAGCTTAGAGCCTGGATGGATCTTCAAGGTATGCTCGGTGACCTCCCTCGGAATGCCTAGCATATCCGAGGGTTTCCATGCAGAGATGTCTTTGTTGCCGTGGAGGAAGTCGACGAGCGCGCTTTCCTATTCGGAGGAAAGCGTGGTACCAATGTGTACCATTTTACCCTCGGAGCTGCTAGGATCTATGAGCACCCCCTTGGAGCCCTCTGTCAATTCGAATGACCCGGTCAATTTCTTCGCGTCGGGCACTTCTTCGGCGACCTCCTCCTCGAGGGTGGCGAGTTCCCTAGAGGCGACGATTGTTGTGGCGTGGCCGCAGTACTCGACCTCGCACTCGTAGGCCCGCTAGAAGGAGGTGCCAACGGTGATGACCCCGTGGGGGCCCAGCATCTTCAACTTGAGGTATGTATAGTTGGGGACGGCCATGAACTTCGCGTAGCATGGTCATCCCATGATGGCATGGAAGGTTCCGGGGAACCCAACCACCTCGAAGGTGAGGATCTTAGTCCTGTAATTAAACTGATCCCCGAAGGTGATGGGCAGATCGATCTGTCCTAGTGGCACAGCCTGTTTCCCAGGTGCGATGACATGAAAAGGCACTCGGGTTGGGCGGAGGTTCGTCCAGTCGACGCCCATCTCGTCGAGCGTCTTGGCGTACATGATGTTGTGGCCGCTGCCTCCGTCCATTAGTACTTTGGTGAGTCGCTTTGGGCCGACGATCGGGTCGACGACAAGCGGATACCTCCCCGGGTGTGGGATGGTATCCGGATGGTCGGTCCAGTCGAAGGTTATGGCAGACTCCGACCACCGGAGGAAGGGAGGTGTGGCCGGTTGGGCCGTGTAGACCTCGTGGCACGCGACCTTCTAACGGTGTTTGGAGTCGTAGGCCGCTGATCCTCTAAAGATCATAAGGCAGCCGTCTAGCATTGGAAAGCCATCGTCCTTCTCCTCGGTGTCATCCGTAGTGGGGGCAGGTTCCTTCCCCTGCTCTCCTTTGTTGGAGCTTCCGGACAAGAACTTCCGTATGAGGCCATAGTCCTTGAGCAGATGCTTTACGGGAAAGGCATGGTTCAGGCACGGCCCCTCAAGTAATTTTTCAAAGTAGTTCGGAGTGCCCTCCGTGGGCTTCCGACCACCCTTATGGTCAGCAGCGGCCACGAGCAAGTCCTCACGACGTTGCTTCTTGTTCTTCCTTTTTGCGGAATGATTAGAGGCGCCTTCGCTGGCACCCTCATCCCACCTTGCCTTGCCATCGAGACGATCAAAGATCGCTCCGACCACCTCTTCTTCTGAGGCATGGCTAGTGGTGATGTCCAAGAGTTCCTTGGTGGTTCATAGGCCCTTACGTCCTAGCTTATGAACCAAGGACTCGCAGGTCGTCCCAGACAGGAAGGCTCCTATCACGTCGGTATCGGCGACGTTAGGGAGCTCGTTGCACTATCGATAGAAGTGCTGGATGTACCCGTGGAGGGTCTCACCGACCTTCTGATGGTAGTTCTTGAGGTCCCACGGGTTCCTAGGGTGTTTGTATGTGCCCTAGAAGTTTCCCACAAAGATCTCCTTCAAATCCGCCCAACTCTGGATCGTGTTGGACGGCAGGTGCTCCAACCATGCTCGCGCCGAATCGGCCAAGAATAGTGGGAGGTTGTGGATAATGAAGTCATCATTATCCGCACCACTGGCTTGACAGGCAAGTCGATAGTCTTCAAGCCAAAGCCGAGGGTTTGTCTACCTAGAGTACTTAGGGATATTGGTTGGTGGTCGATACCTTGGTGGGAATCCAGCGTTGAGGATGTGCCGGCCGAAGGCCTGAGGGCCTGGCAGGCCGGGGCTCTGGCTCTAGTCCTCGCCACTGTCGTAGCATCCACTGTGATGAGGATGATAGCCGCAGTGGGCTCCTTCCCTTGGGTCGCTATAGGTGCGCCTGCGGGCGTCGATGGTGCTGTGTGCATCGTGGTTGCGGCCGAGATGCTGATGTATCTAGGCCGCAGCGCGCTGCCTGCCGCCTTGTGGTGCTTGGTGGATAGATGCGTCTCTGGTGGGACGTGCTGAGGGCGTACGCTGGCTGGTGTTGAGCTTGTGTCGCTGGGACAACTAGCTTTCCGCCTGCTACGCCGCCGCATGCTCGATCAGCGTGCGTATTTCATGGTGGGCCCGTCGATCCTCGGGCGTTGCGGCCTCTGGAAGGCCATGAAGCAAGGCCGTTGTGGCGGTGATGTTTTGGCTTGCCCGAGAGAAGTGAGGAAGGGTTTCACCGTCGGCAATGATCCTTCGGTTCATGTCATAGGCCACGGCGCGTGCGTGCCCACCATCTTCGCGGTGTTTGATCTCCTCATCGACCTCCATGTACTCCCGAACAAGCTGTTGTCCGGCTTCGTCTATTTCCCGCTTTTGGGCTCTCAGCTGCTTCGCCCCTATGTGAGGTGGGGCCGCTGTCCCCCTTTCGGTTGTGCCGCCGAGGTTGCCCGCCGGGGTAGTCTCCTCCGCGGAGATGCTTTCGACGTGTCCCTCGGAGGTTTCTGCCATGAAACATTCCCGAGAGGGATGATGGCTCCCCCTACCAGAGCCAGAGCTAGAGTCCGACCCCGGACCTTCCGTGAGGAGGCCATGGAGGGATTCCATGGCGCTTTCGATCATCCCCATGAACTCGTTGTTCGTAGGGAACGGGATCGCGCGCTGTGCCACAAGGTGGCTAATGGTCGCCGTGGCGTTGTGGAGACCGAACGGAAACATCATCAGGGTGCTCTATGTGGAGTGTTCTAGAGAGAGGGTGAGGCGGCGTGGGTCCTCCCTAGATGGCTAGGGTCCGAGGGAGATGCCGGGCGGGCACTCAAGCCTCCTGTAGTCAGAGCCGATGCAGGGGAGAGACTGGATGGCGAGATGGGCCAACGCCAACTCTCCTCCCACCGTGACGATGAAGTCTAGGCCACCAAAATGCATGTGTGCGCCCAGGACCCAGCTGATTGCGTGGTTAGCCATCTGACGCCTGATTTGGAACGCGCAAAGGCCCCTACCTGGCACGCCAATTGTCGGTGTTTTGAACAAATACTGCCTAGTAAATTTATAATTGTTGCGTGTTAGGCCCGAATGGTGCACTAAAGGACACAAGGTTTATACTAGTTTGGGCTGAATGTCCCTACGTCCAGTCTGTTGCTGCTCGTGTTATCAGTACCGAAATAGGTTTGTAGTAGGGGGTACAAATGGTGAAGAGAGAGAAAGGTCCCAAGTCTCTGATGGAATGGTCGAAAGGACGCCAAAAGCTCGGTTGCTGCTTGGTTGTATGCATGATGTGTTGTGTGTGTTGAACTGATCCATCAAAAGTTGGTCCCCTTAGTGGGGTGCCATGCCTTCCCTTTTATAGACCAAGGGGGAGCAGGGGTTACAGATGGGAGAAATAGGAAAATACCAAAGGTAGAGAAGGTCCTTTGGGGGAGCTGGGTCTTCCTTTTCCCGTGTGCCTGCCCTGCTAACATGGCAGACCGTATCAGGGATGGCATGTTCGTTGATCCTTATAGGGCCGTGCCTTGGCTTCTGTTAGCAAGTGGGTGCGTACCATCCTACGTTGGCGGGTAGTGCGGCATGTCAGAGGGCTAAGCTGTGACTCTTCAAGGAGTAGACGGGGAAGTGACCCTATGTCCATCACTGTAGGTGATGTGAATTCTGTCTTGGATCATAGTGGTTGTCGCATGCTTGTGTTACTATCCACGTCCGAGGGCTGATGGCGGCGCCTACAACACTGTGGGATAGAAGTCGGCGCCACTGTTCGGGCACTGTTAGGTCGGAAAAGGCTTAAAGCGCCCGTCCCATCGTATCCTGGTGGTGCCTTCCTACAGGCGTACAGGGCATGGCCCTCGAAACTATGGTTGACTCGAATGTCCTGTCGTACCTTGTGCTCGTCTTTATGAAGGATCAGCATACAGGGCATGGCCCTCGGGCGTCAAGCGAGGCAGAGTCTAGCCCTTAGCCGTCGGGCGAGGCGGAGCCTGCCCTTGTGAAAGGATCAAGATGCCTAAGAGGGGGGGGGGTGAATTGGGCTAATTCTAAATTTCTTTGCAATAATTAAATCCTACGGTTAGCCCAATTAACCCCTTGTGCCTAAAAAGTGTTTCTAGTTGTTCTACCGCACAAAAGACTTGCAACCTATGTTCCAATCCTACTCTAGCATGGCAATTCTAAGAATGTAAATGACAAGAATTGAATTGCTCAAAGTAAATGCTCAAAGTAAAGAGAGGAGGAAGAACGCAGCGATGTTTTGCCGAGGTATTAGAGAGTCACCACTCCCCACTAGTCCTCATTGGAGCACCCGCGCACAGGTGTAGCTCCCCCTTGATCCATGCAAGGATCTAGTGCTCTCTATGGGTTGATTCTTCGACACTCCATCGCGGTGAATCACCCACAACCTCTCACAACTTGAGTTGGGTCATCCACAAGCTCTCCGGATGATCACCAAGCTCCCAATCACCACCAATGTAACACTCTAAAAATTGCTTCTTTGGAAATAGAGTTAAAATGATTTATTTATGAATTTTGTGCACATGAAATATAGGAAATAAATTTTTTCATTAATTTAAAATTCAACATAAGGTAGTAACATGTGTGAGCATACATGCTATTGCATCTTATCTATTGTGATGGATGGTGTTGATCCAAAACTCCAAAGTAAATTGGAATGTTTTTTGAATTAAGAAAAGAAATAGAATTTAGAAATCGAAAAGGATTTTTATTTGAAAAATATTCTATTCTTCATTTTTAAGCCCAGCCCAGGAATTGGCCGGCCCAGCTGCCCCTCCCTTTCCCTCCTTCCGGCCTGCTTCGCATGGCCCGCTCGGCCTGCTCTGCTGGCCTGCTCCACTCCCCCTCTTTCCTGTTTTTCCCGAATTCGGCCCGCTCGGCAGCCCAGCTCACACGTCGTCGCCCGCGCGGCCCAGCTCCACCGCATGGCCCAGCTGGCGCCCCGTCCGCTCGGCCTGCTCCATTTTGGCCTGCCCGCACGCCTACGCCCGCCAGCAGCCTCTTCCTCCCTCCTCTTCTCGGCCTCGGCCCACTGCTGGTGGCCTAGCCTTTCTTCTCCCGCACGCGGCCCTTCCAGCCAGCTCGGCGGCCCACCGTTCCACCTGGCCCAGCTCAGCCGCGGCCCGCCTCGGCTTCGCCCACACGCACCATTTCCCTTCTCCCTCGCTACAGGCCAGGACCCGCTCGTCCGCGCGCACCCGCACGCGCTTTGCCCTTTTTCTCTTTCACTGCGCAGCTGGCCCCGCCCGTCAGCCGCGTCCCGTTCCTTTCCTTCTTCCCTGTAACATCCCGGCCTAGGGCTTAACAGGATTAATAGGATACTCATACCAATAAGTTGCAACTTCTTTTCCGGAAGCCCATCTGCAAATAACTCCGAGGTTAAGTGTGCTTAGCCTAGAGCGATGGGTAACCGACTGGGAAGTTCTTCCCGGGTGCGCACGAGTGAGGACAAAGTGCGCAGAAAAGACCTGTGTTGGTCTGTGAGGGCAATCTATATCCTACAGAAGCTGTCAGATGTAAGTGGGCCCGGCCTTGGAGAGGCGGGACGTTACAGAATGGTATCAGAGCCGACTCTCGCGGTTTCACGGGCGCGTGTGTCGCAGTTGCGTAGGCATGGTGCGCATGGCTGGTGTGGAGCCGGCGTGGTCACACAGCATGGCACATGCGCTGGCTCTGGACACACGGACGTGGCCAAGAGAGGACGCTCCTGGCTTGGGATTGATCGACGAGGACGTCGATCTCTTAAGGGGTGAGGATGTAACATCCTGGCCCAGGGCTTAACAGGATTAATAGGATACTCATACCAATAAGTTGCAACTTTTTTTCCGGAAGCCCATCTGCAAATAACTCCGAGGTTAAGCGTGCTTGGCCTGGAGCGATGGGTGACCGACCGGGAAGTTCTTCCTGGGTGCGCACGAGTGAGGATAAAGTGCGTAGAAAAGACCTGTGTTGGTCTGTGAGGGCAATCTATATCCTACAGAAGCTGTCAGATGTAAGCGGGCCCAGCCTTGGAGAGGCAGGACGTTACATTCCCTGCGCCTTCTTTCCTTTCCTCTGCCCGCCGATGGCGCAGCCCCGATCGGCATGGAAAGCCACTGCCGCCGTCTCTCCCGCAAGGCAAGCGCCCCATCTCGCCCACGCGCCCCGCTCCCCCTTTCCTTGTACGCCGCGCCTGCTCAACTATAAAGCCCGAACCGAGCGCCTCCCTTCTCCCCTTTTCCTCTGCTCACGTCCAGCAACTCCCCGCCGCCGGCAATCTCCCTCACCGCGCCTCAATCCACGTCGCCGACGCACCGGTGACCTCCGCCGTGTCCCCCCGAAGTAGTAGGTATCATCTATTTCGCGTTGTGGTTTCGTTTTGCCCGGATTTCACCTCACCCGCGCCCTCCCTCTCTTTCCAGTCGACGGTGACCAGCCTCCTCGGATACTCCCCGGACTCTGCGCTCCCTACCATACGCATCGCGGTGAGCTCCCGACGCTTCCTGTGCCTCCCAGTCACTGTTCCGTGCGCTAGGACGCCGTAGCAGCGAGCACCCGACGCCACCGTTCATGGCGCCACCGCGGGATGTCGCCTCGACGTGCTCTCTGTCTTCCACTTGTGCTCCATTGAATCCGCGAGCCCTCGTGCTACGCGCCCGTATGCTCAGTTTGACCCGGGGAGATTTGGAGCGCCATACCGACGTCCGCCGCCAAGCTCGGCTCACCGCCGGCCATGGTGCCCTCAACGGCGGGACTGCGCAGCTGCCGTAGGTACTCCCGTGCGCCCTACGCTGCTGGATCATGGATGAACGGCCTAGATTAGAAACCGGTTGGATTTAGTGATCGGTCCACCGCGGAGCGTGGACTCGGTCCACCCCGCCGCGTTAGCACGCGTCTACCACCCGCGTGGTGCACCGGACCAATCCTCGGCTGCCACGCGTCAGCCTGGTCAGCAGCCGAGTCAACCAGCAGTCAGCAGCGCCTATTTTACAGAAAAGCCCTCCTATTTTTGTAGAATCAACCCGCAATCCAATCAGTTCAAAACGATTTCTTTTAGGTCCTGTTTTCTTCTGTTTTAAACCCTGTGTTTTCCAGAAATAGTATGCCCAGTCCAAAATTCATTTAAATTCAGATTTTAATTGTTTTAATTCAAAAATGAGTTCGAGTTATTTACAGAAATGCCATTGAACCTTATTTCATGTGTAACTTTTGCGTTTTAAGTCTGATTTGATCCGTTCGAATTGCGTTAGGACCGTATTTACGTTATCTACGTGTTTATACAACTGTTAGGCATGTTTTCAACACTTGGAATTCATGGGTAGATTTAATCTATTAATTAACTAAAGTAAAACTTGTTTAAATCATAACTTATTCATTTCAACTCCGAAAAAGTCCGTTCAAGTTGCGTTTGTTTCATAATGACGAGATCTATGCATTAGTAATGATGTTTACTACATTACTATTTCATAAAAATCATAGTTTAAATCATATCTTGTTTAAAGATTATACAACTGAGTTTTATACATAAAATATGATCTGTTTTACTTTTGTTTTATAATTCAAATCTAAAGTTGACTTAATATAATCTATATTATTTATAAATATCTTTTGTATATGAATTCATATAGTTAACATAAACGAAGCCTATAGTTTCTTTTCCACGTATAACGCAAATCTCTCGGTAGCTGTAACTTTTCAACTGTAGCTTCGATTAGTGTGCTTCTTGCGACTGTGTGATCGTAGTGATACATAGAATCGTATATCAATCTCTTTTACTTAATTTTTCTATGATTGGTGTACTGTTCTGATATAGATGCAACTGTATGCTATGCATGTATGTGTATGGATGTTTGTGTGGTGTTCTACGATTGTCCAGTCGGTGAGAAACATGTGGTGATCCAAGAAGAAGAAGAAAGACATCGAAGAATAAAGCTTACCGAAGGATCGGTGTATAAGGCAAGTATAGCATGGGACTATCCTTGTTACCTATTCACATTTAAACACTTAATTCATATTGCATGTGTCTACCTTGGCAACTGTAGTAAATTCCCTAGCTAATTGATATCCTGGATTCCTTGACACCTTTGGGTAATTGCATTGGATAGTTTTTGCTAGTGCTTAATCAAAACCATGATCTTGTAACTTGACTAATGGTATATGCAATAAACATTAAAACATGACTTTTTAGTAACATGGAACCAGGGGGCTGGAGTGTTTATATGCTTTAGATTCCTCTCCCTAAGGACTTATCTGTAAGCGATCATCCGGGACTTACAGTACAGCTGTGAGGGCCATATGGCTCTGGCTTTAGCTCAGTATGAGGATCTTTTCTAGCTTGTTAGTGGTTACCTTTGAGGCGCGGGGTATGTTTCCTTTGCTGCTGGGAAGTGTGTACCGTGCTGCGATGCCCACGCTTGCCACTCCTAGAGATGGGCCACATACGTCTGGCGGCCCTAACTTGTTAGACGAATTCTTTGAAAGGCTTCATAGTGAACCCTGCCGACCTTCCTTGGAAGTGGGTCAAGAGAATAGCTACCTCGGGTGAAAGGGTAAATCACAACTCACAGTGAACGTGTACAAACTCTGCAGAGTATAAAACTGTTGTAACAGCCGTGCTCACGGACACGAGCGGCCTTGGACCCTTATGGAACAGAGATGATCACTAATGGATAATGATGATGCTAATAATTGATTGTTTATGCTATACATTATTCATGTTTACTTGATCATGAGTTTATGGGCTTATGGATAAACTTGTTGCCAGCCAATTGCTAAAAAGATGATCTATTAAAGCTAATTGCAGTTAAACCAGTGTCAGCCCTTTTGAGCCTCATGAACCCCATGATATAATTGTTAAGTACGACATGTACTGACGCTTGTTTTACTTTTCTATACATTGGATAAAAATCCCGGCTGGGTACCAGATTGCTGGTTTGGAGGGGTTAGGTTTATGGTCAACCAGTCAGTCGTCCCTGTGAATTTGGAGTCTTCGCTAGAAGATCAGAGTCAACTTTCCGTTGTCTATACTCTGAGGGTACTTTTCTTTTACTAATACGTTATGTAATAAGTATTGTCTTTTGATATTACCCTTATTTGTGGCTATATGTGAGATTTGACTTCCAAGGCTCACATATAGTGTGTATCTGGTTTTGTCTTTAAAACCAGGTGCTACAAAGTGGTATCAAAGCAATGCTGACTGTAGGACGCAAGCCTAGATAGAACTAGACATTTTAGCATGCATTTATCTTGCTTAGTTCTTGTTTTCTCTCCAAGCTTGTTATTTGCTAAAAGTTATGCTCACTTCAGCCTCTGTCTGTTATGAAAACTTTGTCTCTATCATCTATCTTTGTCTATATAGATGGAACGTAACGAGATAATTACCAACATCAGAGATCAGGAGGACCAAGCTACGTTGCCCTTGACTGCATTCAACAAGGGGAAGTTTGTAGCTATGCAACAACAAGCACCAGAAGGAGTGACTCAACCTAGGAGTTTTCAATAGTGCTTGCTACAAGGTCAAACCAACATACCAAAGGGACCAGTGAAGAGACAAGTAGCAGAAGCTTGGAAGAATATGAAGTCCAATGAAGATATTGGAAGAATGGCACATGAATGCCAAGATCACCCACAGCAGAAGCAAGAACAGAAAGTCCAGAAGAAACAGGAGCAAGGAAATAAAGTAAAGAGAAACTACATTCATGGAAGATTGAATAATGTGGATATGACTACTACTCATGGAGCTAAGGAGGTCGTGTATGGTTTCATTTCAGTAAACTCAACTCTCGCCATAGTGTTGTTTAACCCTAGAGCTTCACATTCATTTATCTCTAGTGCATACGTAAAGGAACATAAGATAACTATGCTTCCAATGAGGAGACCAGTGAGTGTTAAGACCCCAGAAGGAGAAATGAAGGCAAACCACAAATGCCCAAGAGTTAGTCTTAACATCAAAGGAGTAAAATTTGAAGCAAACCTTATTGTATTAGAGTTAGTGGACATTGATGTCATTCTTGGAATAGGATGGCTATCTGTTTGTAAAGGAGTGATCAAGTATGCCCAACGTTCGGTGCTTCTAACTGCACCGTCAGGAGAAAGAATTGAGTATGAAGGTATTCAGCCTGTACCTGAGGACAATATGGATAAGAAGAGAAAGGAGATCTCACCAGAGTCAGAATCAGGAAGAAATCAACATTTGAGTTTTATTACATCGTCACATCCAACTCCAATCCCTAATCAAATAAACTCAGACTCTAAAGAATTGGAAGTTTCTCAAGCTAAGGTTACTCTAGTCTTTCCACATGAGGTATGCATAGATGGGTGGACAATCACCTACACGGAGTTTCAACCCGAAAGATCAAGCGAATTAAAAAGCGGTCTAGTCAAACAAAGATGAACTTACAGAGTCAGCAAGCTAACAATACTCTAAGCAACAATTCTGTGGAGTATGACATCACAAAAGATCCAGCTAAGAGAAAGTGTTATCATTGCCAACAGGAAGGACATTATGTTAAATCTTGCCCATAGAAGAATCAACAATTATGCCATGGAGGTAGCCAGAGTTAGGTCAATACAGGACTACCACCAGCAAGTGATGGTGACACACAATACAAAGGAAGCCCATGATGAAATTGATGTAGTGGACGACGTGTCACTCCCATGCGAGAGATGCCCCTGCAATCATGCCATTTTTAAGAATTAGGAATTTGTGCCCTTTATGTAATAAAAACGATAGTATCGCAAGTTGAGTCGATGATTAAGTTGTGCATTTTTAAGTGCTTTGTCGAATTGTCATTATGTTTATGCTTGTTTTGCATCTTTGTAATGATTGCAATGATCTTGTTGGGTGTTCCCACAATTTCATTTAGTTTATAGGCCTAAGGTATAAGGATTAATGAAATAAATAGTTGGGTTATCGTTCTTCTGTTTTTCCTATCTCGTCTTTGGAGCTGCCTAACTTTATCGGTTCATATCTCTGATTTTGGACGATCAAAAACCCTAAGGAAATCCTAAACAACAGTAGACTTCAATCACAAGAGGATGCAAGCTATACTTTGGTATCCCCTACTTTACCTTATCTTAAGGGGGTAGCCAAGTTGAAGAATTGGTAAGATGAAGTATCATACGTTCGAGTTTGCACAGTGGAAATCAGAGTGCGCAGCAGAAGCGTGGTGGTACCCAAAGATGCAAGAGGAACTCAGAGTTTCAATGAGTTTTGGTTAGAAGTCCAAGAAAGTTTTATCCAAGATCATCAAGATTTTGATAAATCTACCGGAGAAGCTTTTAAGTTAGTTTGGATCAGAAAACTTCAGCCAAGTGTTTGAAGAAATCCAAGAAGAGGTTGACATAAAATCTAGGTATTAGCTTTGTCAGATCAGGACAAGAGCTTTGTATCTACAATAATGCATCTTGTGAAGGTGTAGGATGTGTTCTTATATGCGTGGGTTGAACTAACATGTTATCTGGAGTTATCCATTGCGATGCATGGAAGTACCCTCTTCTGGAAGGTAAAAGTGACATCTAGGAGGATCACAAGAGTATATAGGACATCTTCACCAAGTTGGTCTTGAGCTTGTGAAAACCTCGTTGGAATGAGATTGACTATGACTCGGAAAAGTGCTATCACTTCGAGAAGCGAAGCGATGGTCGATACCCTTAGCAACAGAGAATCATGCTAAGAAGGTTCGAGTAACACCAAGGATTAAGAGTTGTATTCCTAGTTCGAGCAACTTCACCAAGATCATCAATGTTTTGAAGATTGGTTGTAGATCATCTTTTGGGCCAAGAATATAAGGAAGCCTTGTTGAAAGGTGAGCATATGAGAAAAGAGAATTATGGCCTAGTGATTAGGGTTACCTGAGAGTTGTTTAAGGTACCTGTCAAAGTTTTGGAATTAGTTAGGCAAATTGCTTGGAGTAAGGGCAACAGTTATGCAAAGTAAAGTGGATCTTTATCAAGACGATGGAACTACACGAGGAAGCAAAGAAGAATCCAAGGATGGAGTATTCCCATCTCTTAGTCAACATCTTCCGAATCTCGAGGACGAGATTCATCTTAAGGGGGGTAGAATTGTAACACCCTAAAAATTGCTTCTTTTGAAATAGAGTTAAAATGATTTATTTATGAATTTTGTGCACATGAAATATAGGAAATAAATTTTTTCATTAATTTAAAATTCAACATAAGGTAGTAACATGTGTGAGCATACATGCTATTGCATCTTATCTATTGTGATGGATGGTGTTGATCCAAAACTCCAAAGTAAATTGGAATGTTTTTTGAATTAAGAAAAGAAATAGAATTTAGAAATAGAAAAGGATTTTTATTTGAAAAATATTCTATTCTTCATTTTTAAGCCTAGCCCAGGAATTGGCCGGCCCAGCTGCCCCTCCCTTTCCCTCCTTCCGGCCTGCTTCGCATGGCCCGCTCGGCCTGCTCTGCTGGCCTGCTCCACTCCCCCTCTTTCCTGTTTTTCCTGGATTCGGCCCGCTCGGCAGCCCAGCTCGCATGTCGTCGCCTGCGCGGCCTAGCTCCACCGCGTGGCCCAGCTAGTGCCCCATCCGCTTAGCCTGCTCCATTTCAGCCTGCCCGCGCGCCTACGCCCGCCAGCAGCCTCTTCCTCCCTCCTCTTCCTGGCCTCGGCCCACTGCTGGCGGCCCAGCCTTTCTTTCTCCCGCACGCGGCCCTTCCAGCCAGCTCGGCGGCCCACCGTTCCGCCTGGCCTAGCTCAGCCGCGGCCTGCCTCGGCTTCGCCCGCACGCACCGTTTCCCTTCTCCCTCGCTGCAGGCCGAGACCCGCTCGTCCGCACGCACCCGCACGTGCTTCGCCCTTTTTCTCTTTCGCTGCGCAGCTGGCCCCGCCCGTCAGCCGCGTCCTGTTCCTTTCCTTCTTCCCCGCGCCTTCTTTCCTTTCCTTTGCCCGCCGATGGCGCAGCCCCGATCGGCATGGAAAGCCACCGCTGCCGTCTCTCCCGCAAGGCAAGCGCCCCATCTCGCCCGCGCGCCTCGCTCCCCCTTTCCTTGTACGCCGCGCCTGCTCACCTATAAAGCCTGAACCGAGCGCCTCCCTTCTCCCCTTTTCCTCTGCTCGCGTCCAGCAACTCCCCGCCACCGGCAATCTCCCTCACCGTGCCTCAATCCACGTCGCCGACGCACCGGTGACCTCCGCCATGTCCCCCAAAGCAGTAGGTATCATCTATTTCGCGTTGTGGTTTCGTTTTGCCAGGATTTCACCTCACCCGCGCCCTCCCTCTCTTTCTAGTCACCACCGCCAATGGTGACCCGCCTCCTCGGATACTCCCCGGACGCTACGCTCCCCACCATACACATCACGGTGAGCTCCCGATGCTTCCTGTGCCTCCCAGTCACTGTTCCGTGCGCTAGGACGCCGTAGCAGCGAGCACCCGATGCCACCGTTCATGGCGCCACCATGGGATGTCGCCTCGACGTGCTCTCCATCTTCCATTTGTGCTCCATTGAATCCGCGAGCCCTCGTGCTACGTGCCCGTATGCTTAGTTTGACCCGAGGAGGTTCGGAGCGCCATACCGACGTCCGCCGCCAAGCTCGGCTCACCGCCAGCCATGGTGCCCTCACCGGCGGGACTGCGCAGCCGCCATAGGTACTCCCGTGCGCCCTACGCCGCTGGATCATGGATGAATGGCTTAGATTAGAAACCGGTTGGATTTAGTGACCGGTCCACCGCGGAGCGTGGACCCGATCCACCCCGCCGCGTCAGCACGCGTCTACCACCCGCGTGGTGCACCGGACCAATCCTTGGCTGCCACGCATCAGCCTGGTCAGCAGCCGAGTCAACCCAGCAGTCAGCAACGCCTGTTTTACAGAAAAGCCCTCCTATTTTTGTAGAATCAACCCGTAATCCAATCAGTTCAAAACGATTTCTTTTAGGTCCTGTTTTCTTCTGTTTTAAACCCTGTGTTTTCCAAAAATAGTATGCCCAGTCCAAAATTCATTTAAATTCAGATTTTAATTGTTTTAATTCAAAAATGAGTTCGAGTTATTTACAGAAATGCCATTGAACCTTATTTCATGTGTAACTTTTGCGTTTTAAGTCTGATTTGATCCGTTCGAATTGCGTTAGGACCATATTTACGTTATCTACGTGTTTATACAACTGTTAGGCATGTTTTCAACACTTGGAATTCATGGGTAGATTTAATCTATTAATTAACTAAAGTAAAACTTGTTTAAATCATAACTTATTCATTTCAACTCCGAAAAAGTCCGTTCAAGTTGCGTTTGTTTCATAATGACGAGATCTATGCATTAGTAATGATGTTTACTACATTACTATTTCATAAAAATCATAGTTTAAATCATATCTTGATTAAAGATTATACAACTGAGTTTTATACATAAAATATGATCTGTTTTACTTTTGTTTTATAATTCAAATCTAAAGTTGACTTAATATAATCTATATTATTTATAAATATCTTTTGTATATGAATTCATATAGTTAACATAAACGAAGCCTATAGTTTCTTTTCCACGTATAACGCAAATCTCTCGGTAGCTGTAACTTTTCAACTGTAGCTTCGATTAGCGTGCTTCTCGTGACTGTGTGATCATAGTGATACGTAGAATCGTATATCAATCTCTTTTACTTAATTTTTCTATGATTGGTGTACTGTTCTGATATAGATGCAACTGTATGCTATGCATGTATGTGTATGGATGTTTGTGTGGTGTTCTACGATTGTCCAGTCAGTGAGATACATGTGGTGATCCAAGAAGAAGAAGAAAGACATCGAAGAATAAAGCTTACCGAAGGATCGGTGTGTAAGGCAAGTATAGCATGGGACTATCCTTGTTACCTATTCACATTTAAACACTTAATTCATATTGCATGTGTCTACCTTGGCAACTGTAGTAAATTCCCTAGCTAATTGATATCCTGGATTCCTTGACACCTTTGGGTAATTGCATTGGATAGTTTTTGCTAGTGCTTAATCAAAACCATGATCTTGTAACTTGACTAATGGTATATGCAATAAACATTAAAACATGACTTTTTAGTAACATGGAACCAGGGGGCTGGAGTGTTTATATGCTTTAGATTCCTCTCCCTAAGGACTTATCTGTAAGCGATCATCCGGGACTTACAGTACAGCTGTGAGGGCCATATGGCTCTGGCTTTAGCTCAGTATGAGGATCTTTTCTAGCTTGTTAGTGGTTACCTTTGAGGTGCGGGGTATGTTTCCTTTGCTGCTAGGAAGTGTGTACCGTGCTGCGATGCCCACGCTTGCCACTCCTAGAGATGGGCCACATACGCCTGGCGGCCCTAACTTGTTAGACGAATTCTTTGAAAGGCTTCATAGTGAACCCTGCCGACCTTCCTTGGAAGTGGGTCAAGAGAATAGCTACCTCGGGCGAAAGGGTAAATCACAACTCACAGTGAACGTGTACAAACTCTGCAGAGTATAAAACTGTTATAACAGCCGTGCTCACGGACACGAGCGGCCTTGGACCCTTATGGAATAGAGATGATCACTAATGGATAATGATGATGCTAATAATTGATTGTTTATGCTATACATTATTCATGTTTACTTGATCATGAGTTTATGGGCTTATGGATAAACTTGTTGCTAGCCAATTGCTAAAAAGATGATCTATTAAAGCTAATTGCAGTTAAACCAGTGTCAGCCCTTTTGATCCTCATGAACCCCATGATATAATTGTTAAGTATGACATGTACTTACGCTTGTTTTACTTTTCTATACATTGGATAAAAATCCCGGATGGGTACTAGATTGCTGGTTTGGAGGGGTTAGGTTTGTGGTCAACCAGTCAGTCGTCCCTGTGAATTTGGAGTCTTCGCCAGAAGATCGGAGTCAACTTTCTGCTGTCTATACTCTAAGGGTACTTTTCTTTTACTAATACATTATGTAATAAGTATTGTCTTTTGATATTACCCTTATTTGTGGCTATATGTGAGATTTGACTTCCTGGGCTCACATATAGTGTGTATCTGGTTTTGTCTTTAAAACTGGGTGCTACAACCAAGCTGTCTAGGTGATGGCGATCACCAAGAGTAACAAACACGACCTCTCACTTGATCACGATAAGCCTAATGAGAAGGGTGGATGCACACTTTGCTACTCTTGATCTCACTAATGAGGGCTCTCTTTGGGATTCTCAAATCTCAATCACCTCACTAGGACCTTGCTCTTCTTGGCACTCTCTAACGTGTTTCTTAGCTATTGGAATGAGCAAAAGTACCCCCACACACGAGTGGAGGTTCTATTTATAACACCGGCTGAAAAATGAACCGTTATGTGCCTCTGCGGGGTGACCGGACGCTCCGGTCATGTTGACTGGACACTCCGATCAGTACACCCCGAACTCCAGTGTTTATAGTGTGACCGGACACTGGCCAGCATCCGGTCCGCACTGACCGGACGCATCCGATCGCAATTTTTCCTCTCTGGAACCTTACTGTAAATGACCGGACGCTGGCTCTCAGCGTCCAGTCACATGACCTTCCAACGTCCGGTCGCACCGAACGAAATCTCCTCGGTCAAATGAACTGACCAGACTCTGCGCCAGCGTCCGGTCGCACCGAATCCAGCGTCCGGTCAGTATTTGACCCTCCATTCACTTCTTACTCTCGATCATACATGAATAAAGTTTGCTCCATTGGATCTAAGGGCTATGTAGGAGCTACCTAGCGCTAGTTTTAGCAAGTGTGCACCATACCTAACCCACTAGTACACCTAGGTCAAGCTACCCGTCCGTACCCCCCTTAATAGTATGGCCAAAGAAAAAACAAAGTCCTAAACTACTCTAAGTGTCACTCTAACCCCAATCGACACTTAGAACTAGTCCATTCTTAATCTTGTCATCCATCCTTTGAAAACCAAAACAATTTCCATCGTAGGGGTATGACCATCATGATAGCCCAATCGATCTCCATTACCGTGACCTAACTCAATTGCCTCTACAAAACACACGTTAGTCACAGTAATCATGTATTGTCATTAATCACCGAAACCCAACTAGGGGCCTAGATGCTTTCAATCTCCCCCTTTTTGGTGATTGATGACAATACTACCTCGAGTATGTGAAAGAGATGAGGTTTTTAACATGCTTGGTTCATATAAGCTTTTGGCAATAAGAACAAAAGAGTTAGTCAAGCTTATATGACCCAAGCCATCATGATGTACTCAAAAGATATGAAATAAGCATGAGTACAAGTAACAAAGCTCATTTGCATCGGAGTAAAAACGCGGAAGCAAATCAAATGAGCATAACACAAGTGATATGGCATATAAATAATCCAAAGTAGAGAGCACACATGTCATATATCATGATCACATAGATATTACTATCACATATATATAGTTCAATGCATGAAAGTAAACACACGATGAATGCATAATAGTGTATCACACATAAAACTCCAAATGTAATAGATAAGCTAATATAATAACTAAGCACCCCCTAGATATGTCGCTCCCCCTAAGGCTAACATACTCGAACCCTATCCCCCTTTGGCGTCAAACACCAAAACCTAAGGGTCGGTCGGCGGGGCTATAGCGGACGAGTCGGGCGCTGAGGTATGAGGAGCGAGGTGGAACTGGGTGCCATCATCATCTGACCCTGAGCTCTGAGCTGTCTGACCCTTTGTAGCTGGAAGCGATGCTGAAGTAGTCTGGGTCATATCAGGGACTGAAACTGCTGTATGCTGTGCAGGCATGACTGAAGCCGCTGGCTCTGATGATGCCACTGAGGAAGGGAGCGTCTCTGTAGTCCCGGTAATAGGTGCAATGATAGAAGGACCTGGGACATGTAGATATAGAGGAGTAGGCTGCCCTGTCAACTCACTGAAAGAAGCTCCAAGGCTCCTGGACACTGTAGTCTCTAGCACTAGTAGCGAGGATGTCTCTGCCGGTGTGAAGCCCGTCTGAAGAGGTGTGAACTAGGGGGCTATCACAGGCGAAGCAAAATACTGGGACACCTACTCTATAGGTGAAGCAAACTGTGCTGGTGGATGTCCCTAACTCTAAAGCCCACTAGGCTGTAACACTGGAGTCATAGTAGTAGTGGCAGTCTGACCAAGCTGGGGCGAAGGCTATGGTGGTGGAGCCCCAATAGCTGTCACAACATGCTGCATGAATCCAAGTAGCTGCTGCTACATGAGGATCTACTGCTAATGCATGGCCTGCTGCTGCTGCTGTAGAGCCTGTGTCTGCTACTGAATAGCTAGCTGCTGTTGCTGGAACTCGTCTTGCCGAGTCTAGAACTGTGCAAAAGTAGCAGCTGTCTCCTGAGCCTAGCATGCCTGATCCTGCCTCATCCGCTCAAGTATGGCAAGAAGAGCGGGGTCTGTATGCGGTGTAGGTGGAGCTGAACTAGAGCTGCCAGCCTCATGACCATGTCGACGTGCAGGCATCTGAGGAATGTCGCGGTAGTCCTCGTCTGAGCTGTCACTGGGGTCGCTCTCGACCATCCCCTCCTGCTGAGCAAGCTGCTCCTCCTCGGTAGCTGCAATACCCCTAATAATATCATCCTGCTAGGCTATAGTCTCTGGCACATCAAGACAACAGCATGGTTGATTAGCTGCAGTAGGTGTACTATGCCGTACCATATGAGTCAGGTTATAAGTAGGGAACTCTGTCGTAGCACATCTATACTCAGCTAGCATCTCAGGCGACCTCACTGTAACTGCCCTGTGAATAAGAAATGTGATCCAATGAGCATAGGGCAACTGACGGTGACCTCTGAACCCCTTAGCAATAGTGTCCTCCATCTCTGAAAGAAGAAGATCCCAAATGTCAAATACGGTCTGTTGCATCAGGGAGTTGAGAAGCCATAGCTGTATATGAGTCAAGCCCTCTCTATATCCCATCCTAGGAAGTAGTGTCCTCCTCATAATAGCCTCAAGCAAGCGAGCAGTGGGAGTGAGATCACTGGGGTTCCTCCTTGACCCTTCGCCAAAAGGCTCTGTAAAACAGTGATGAACCAAGTCTGTAGGGGGCACCATACCACCATGTGAGCGTCTAGGAGGCGTTGTCTGTCCATAGCAAACCTCATGAAGTCTGACTGGCTGTCCTGAAGCCTGAGTATCTCCCTGACCCTGGTACTCGTCAGCCGGTAATCTCTGCCTCTAAATGCAAAGTGAATATATCTATGATGCAGGTCAATCTAGAGTGTAGCATAGAACTGATGGACCTAAGATGGAACATATAATCTGGTCCATCTAATCAAATCTGTCAGCCCCGACAGATATGCAAGGTAGGGGCGAATGTGCTCTCCGGCTGCTGCTACTATAGACTCAATGCTACAGACTCTCTAAGATCTGAAAACTACCCCACTGTTGAGATAGGCATTGTAGAAATCTTCCTGTAGAGGTGTGTAGAAACTCTCAGATGCACGCTCATCTCTCCTCGGAGGAAACCACACCTCGAAGTCCACAAACCTGAGCTGCTGCACCTGCTTGGCCGTGGCAGCCCTCAAGTCCAAGTGTGTCATTGGAGGTGGACCCTGTGGTCTGGGCGGTGGACGAGAACCCCTTCGCTGTGTGTCTGCCCTCGGTGTGACTGGAGCACGGGTATGGCCAGAGCGGCGAGGCTATGGTTGAGGTGCCTGCTCTATCGCCTCGGCCTGCTGTCCCTCCTGAGTCTGCTCTGCTGGCGGTGCCTGCTGCTGTGACTCCCCCTGAGGCTGACCCTCATCAATAACAAGACGTCGTCCTGCAACCATGACGGTCCTAGCTAGACCACCATGAAGGCACTCAACCTCCTCAAGTGCATCCCTCATAGCTGGTGGAAGCTGCTGATCTGCTATAACCACACCACTACGAGCACCTCCTCTTTCGGCATGCTCTGCGGCCTCTGCAACTGAGGCGGCTCTAGCTGTCTTTGCATCTGGATATTTGTGCTTCCAGGTTGCTAGCTTCTTCATCGCCTTGCCTTTTGGATCTATAGACTTGCGAGGCAGGGGCCTCCGATCCTCATCACCAGGACCACCTCTGACATTCTTTACACGAGCCATCTGATAATCTGAGTAGAATAACTGCCGCTGACAAAGATCAAATGTCAATCTGTCACTTCCGAGGCTTGGCCTCGATCCATACTCACGAGCTTGGCCCCAAGTTGTCTGACAACTGCCACTGAGACCTCAACGACACCGACTAGCTGCACGATGGAATAGATAGGATATACAAATAAATATAATATATCTAATAGATGCGAAACCCTAGGAACCAAGCAATTTAGGTATGAAATTGAAAGGACTGGCTTGCTACCTGACGAACCGGTGATCCGAAGAAAAGAAAAGCGATACACGGGGAACCACCAAATCAGCAATGAAGCTAGGGTTTGCTGGTCGGTGAGGATCGGCGGCACTGGATTGCGATTGAAATCATCGGCGAGGATGCAATGATGAATCGATGACTAGGGTTGGCAGTGGAGGCACTGACGCGCGGAGCAATGGTGAGGCAATGGCGGCACTTGAGCACGGTGGAGCTGGAGTGCGGCGGCTCGGCTTGGGTGGCGTAGGCGCGGGGCTTGCGGCGGGGCTAGGGCATGGGACCGTGCGGTGGCGCGTGAGGCTGGCGCGGGAAGAGAGGTGCGGCCTGGAGCAGGGCACGGCGGCTACGGTGGTGCGCAGGAATAGTGGCGTAGGCAGGTAGCTCTCTAGCATGGGGCAAAGGCGTGGTGGCTCGCTGATGGTAGTGTAGAGGCACAACGCGGTCGTGTAGATGAGGGAAGCGGCGCTGCGGTGGCATGAAGTCACGGGCACGAAGGACGACGGCTAGGGCTTGCGGTGATGTCGGCGCGGTGATGGAGGCGGGATAGGGTTAGGTCAATGGTGCGCGGCTGATTTATGGTGCCCCCCCCCCCCCCCCCCGCGGATCAGAATAGGAAACGGGAAAAGAAATCTGATGCCGCACGTTTTCTACTAACTGGACGCTCCGGTGGTAGCGACCGGACGCTACCACCCAGCGTCCGGTCGATTCCAGTAAGGTCCAAAACCACTGGAATCATGACCGGACGCGTCCAGTGGACACCGACCGGACGCAGCCAGAGTTCGGTCACCTAGCCTTGACGTCTTCATGATTGACCGGACGCTGAACCTCCTTCTGACCGGACGCTGGGAAAACACTGTTTCAGCATCCGGTCACTCCTGCTCGGCAGCTGTTCACCTCCTGTGAACTGACCGGACACTGGACATCAGAGTCCGGTACAGCGTCCGGTCACTCCTTTTCCAGCGAATCTTCAAAGTTCTTCGTGCTGCCTGTTTCCAATCAAGTCCCAACTCAAATAAGATCCAAATAAACACCAATTGGGACTGATGTGAGTGACCTCTCTCAAATCCTCATATTTTTCAAAATATTTTGCCTTAGGCTATAGTTCTTTTTAAGAAAATAGGCAATAAAGGGCGATTTAAGATAAACGACAAAACAACATTCATGCATATGCAATACTTGAATGTAAATCTAGTTGCTTGTCAAGTTTGATACAAGGTTAAGCTTCTTCACACGCTTTACGGCGGTTATCTTAACCATGTTAGACAAGGCCTATATGCATTACCAAACATTAAACATGATGTATATTACAATGCAATGCAATGCAAGGGACAACACAAGCTCATTTTTTAGTAAAGTTGCTAAAATCAAGCACATTGAGCTCATTCCGCAATCTACAAAATGTTGCCTCATCTAGCGGTTTAGTGAAGATATCCGCTAATTGATCCTTGGTCCTTACACCTTCTAGTGAAATATCATTTTTAGCAACATGATCTCTAAGAAAGTGATGGCGGATATCTATGTGCTTAGTGTGAGAGTGTTGAACTGGATTATTTGCAAGTTTTACCGCACTTTCATTGTCGCACAAAAGAGGTACTTTTTCTAGAACTACACCATAGTCTAGCAAAGTTTGTTTCATGTAAAGTATTTGTGCACAACAAGCACCCGTGGCAATATATTCCGCTTTGGCGGTGGACAAAGCCACACTATTTTGTTTCTCAGAGGACCAAGACATAAGTGATCTACCAAGCAAATGGCACCCTCCGGATGTGCTTTTTTCTATCAACTTTGCAGCCGGCATAATCCGAATCGGAATAGCCAATTAATTCAAATCTAGCTTCTTTGGGATACCAAAGGCCAATGTTTGGTGTGTGCTTAAGATACCTAAGGATTCTTTTTACAGCAATTAAATGAGTTTCCTTAGGATTAGCTTGAAATCTAGCACACATACACACACTAAACATGATGTCGGGCCTAGATGCAGTTAAATATAACAAGCTACCAATCATAGAACGGTAGAGAGTTTGATCAACCTTGTTACCTTCCTCATCTAGGTCGAGATGTCCATTAGTTGGCATTGGTGTCTTGATTGGCTTACATTCATCCATCTTGAATCTCTTGAGAAGATCATTTGTATATTTCTCTTGAGAGATGAAAATCCCTTCTCTCATTTGCTTGACTTGAAAACCAAGAAAGAATGTAAGCTCTCCAATCATTGACATCTTGAACTCCTTCGACATCAATTCACCAAATTCTTTGCAAAAATCTTCATTTGATGATCCAAAGATGATATCATCAATATATACTTGACAAATGAAGATATGCCCATTAAGCTTCTTGGTGAATAGTGTGGTGTCGACCTTTCCAATGGTAAAGCCCTCCTCAATGAGGAAATCTCAAAGGCACTCATACCAAGCTCTTAGGGCTTGCTTAAGCCCATATAATGCCTTGGACAACCTATAAACATGATTAGGATATCTAGGGTCTTCAAACCTGGGAGGTTGATCAACATAGACTAGTTCATTAATAAAGCCATTTAAAAATGCACTTTTCACATCAATTTGATATAATTTCATTTCATGATGTGATGCATATGCAAGAAGGATACGGATGGCTTCTAATCTTGCAACCGGTGCAAAGGTCTCTCCAAAATCCAAACCTTCAACTTAAGAGAACCCCTTTGCAACTAGTCTTGCCTTGTTCCTCACAACAACATCTTGATCATCTTGCTAGTTTCGGAACACCCACTTTGTTCCAATGACTCTTGCACCTTTTGGCTGTTCTTCAAGAGTCCACACTTCATTGCGGGTGAAGTTGTTCAACTCTTCATGCATGTCATTTATCCAATCCGGATCTTGAAGAGCTTCTTCAACCTTAGTAGGCTCAAAGCAAGAGACAAAAGAGTGATAAGCAATAAATGAAGCAAGTTTTTGTGAACGAGTCATTACACCCTTTGATGGACTCCCTATGATGAGATCTTATTGATGATCTTGTAGTAGAGGTGTATTTCTTCTATTGACCACTTGAGGAGGAGGTTGTGGAGCATCAACATCTTGTGCTTGTACCACCATTTGCTCATGGGAGACATGAGTGTCTTCATTTTCTACTCTCCTATCTCTTTCACCATCTTGTGGCACATTTGATGAAGAGGGTGGATCAATCACTTGTACATCATCTTCATTATCTTTAGGCTTGATGTCTCTAACCGGAATGTTCTTCATAGCCTCCCTTAATGGTTCGTCACCTACATCATCAAGATTCTCATGTGCTCCTTGGGAGCCATTAGATTCATTAAATTCCACATTATATGTTTCTTCAACCAAGCCGGTGGCATGATTAAATACTCTATAAGCTTTGGACTTTGATGAGTAACCAACAAGAAAACCAATATCACAACGTATTTGGAACTTCCCTAGGTGTTGCCACTTCTTATAGATGTAGCATTTGCAACCAAACATCCTAAAGAAGGAGACGTCCAGCTTCTTTCTATTGAGCAACTCATAAGGTGTCTTGCCAAGGAACTTTTGAAGGAATAGGCGGTTGGATGCATAGCATGCGGTGTTGATTGCTTCCGCCCATAGAGCTTCGGGGGTGTTGTACTCATCAAGCATTGTTCTTGCAAGAGTGATCAATGTCCGGTTCTTTCTCTCAACTACACCATTTTGTTGAGGAGTATAAGTTACGGAAACTTCATGTTTGATTCCAACTTCATCACAATAAGCTTCTATATTTGTGTTGTCAAATTCCTTCCCATTGTCACTTCTTATCTTCTTTAGCTTCACTTCAAATTCATTTTGAGCTCTCTTGGCAAACTTCTTGAAGCAAGATGCAACTTCGGATTTGTCACGAAGGAAGAATACCCATGTATACCTTGAATAATCATCAACAATCACAAGATAATAAAGATTTCCTCCCAAACTCTTGTATGTTGTTGGTCCAAATAAATTCATGTGAAGAAGTTCTAACACTCTTGTGGTTGACATGAAAGCTTTGGTTGGATGAGTATTTGTAACTTACTTGTCGGCTTGACATGCACTACAAAGCTTGTCCTTCTCAAACTTCACATCCTTCAACCCTCTCACCAAATCATTATTCATTAGCTTCTTGAGTGAGCTCATCACAACATGAGCAAGTCTTCTATGCCATAGCCACCCAAGTGTTGTTTTGGTGAATAGGCAAGTCTTCAAATTTGCATCTTCGGAGGTGAAATCCACTAGATATAGGTTGTTGTATCTAAATCCTTTGAATATCACTTGATCATCATCCTTCTTAGATACAACAACTTCCTTCTCGGTAAACAAGCATTGAAAGCCAAGATCACATAATTGTCCAACAAATAGCAAGTTGAAGCTCAATGAAGCAACATATAGCACATTTGAGATTGAATAATCATTTGATATTGCCACTTTGCCCAATCCTTAAACCTTGCCCTTTGAATTATCCCCAAATGTGATTCTTTCTTATCCATCTACTTCTTCATCTAGTGAGGTGAACATACGAGGATCACCGGTCATATGTTGTGTGCAACCACTATTAATAACCCAATGACTTCCACCGGTCTTGTAGTTCACCTACACACAAGAGATCAAGCTTTAGGAACCCAAACTTGTTGATGGCCCTTCACCTTCTCAACAAGTGACTTTGCAACCCAAATTTTCTTAGGCCTATTCTTATTGGGAGGTCCTAAAAACATCACTTTCATCTTTCCACTAGAATCCTTTCTAAGCATGTAGTGAGCATTGATGTAGTGAGCATTGAAGACAAATGGTCTAGCATGCTTGGACAAGGGTTGTGGTGGTGGAGTTTGGCACTCATGAGCAAAGTGGCCTTCTTGTCCACACTCAAAGCATCTCTTTGGCTTTGGCTTTGGCTTTGGCTTTGATTGTTGTTGTTGAGTTTGAGCCTTCTTCTTCTCTTGATTTGTCATGTACCCAATGCCACTTCTATCCATCTTCATGACGGTGTTCATAAGTAGCTCACTTTGAAGATACTTGCCTCTTGTGAACTTGCTCAATCCAATCTTGAGATGCTCTTTTTCCAACATGAGCTTCTTGTTCTCTTCCTTAAGAGCATCATTGTTCTTCTCTTCCTTGAGCTTCTTATTTTCTTCTTTGAGCTTCTCATTCTCAAGGATCAAGTCACCATCATGATCAAGAGTTTCTAGCACAATGGTGTTGTGGCTTTTGATTTCTTCAAGATCTTTCTTGAGCTTTGCATTGTCATTCTTGAGCTTGACAAACTCATCATAATCATCGGCCTCAACCATTTGCATGCTCTTGCTACTAGAACCTTGCTCAATGCTCTCAATGATCAAGTCATCACATGATGTAGCTATATCAATCTTAACAACATGGTTAGTAGCATCATGTGGCTCATTTGATAGAAATTCTTGAGCAATAACAAGATTATCATGATTAATCTTAAGAGTGGTATATTCTTCTTTTAACTTGTTGTGGCTAGTGATGAGCTCTTTGTGCACCCACTCAAGTTTATCATGTTGATCTTTAAGCTCTTTCTTAGAAGATTTGAGCTCCTTGAGTTTGGATGACATAGCTTCATTTGTTTCTCTAAGCTCAACACTAGGCTTTTCGGCTATGTCACATTTAGCTAAGAGAGAATCATTCTTAATCTCAAGCTTTTCATTTTTAGCTCTAGTCTTTATAATGATCTTAGTGTATTTCTTTAGCAATTTAGCAAGATCATCATAAGAAGGTGATTCATATTCATCATCATCGCTATCACTATCACTATCATCATTATGAGCATGATCATCACCACTACTATCATCATCATGTGATACCTTTCGTTCACCTTTGGCCATAAGGCATAGGTGTGTAGAGGATGATGGCGGTGGTGGCGGTGAAGATGATGAAGAATCAATAACAATGGCGGCCACCTTCTCGTCGTCACTATCATCATCGGATGATCCACTAGATGAATCAATGTCCGTGAGCCAATCACCGACGATGTAAGCCTTTCCACTCTTCTTCTTCTTGTGGAAGTCCTTCTTCTTGCCATCTCTCTTCTTATATGGCTTGTTCTTTTTCTTCTCATCTTCATCTTCATTGCTTGAGTCATCTTTCTTGCCCTTGTTCTTGTTCTTGAACTTGTCTTTCTTGGGCTTTGTGCATTGGTGAGCTAGATGACCAAGTTCTCCACAATTGTAGCAATCCATCTCGGAGATTGGCTTCCTTCTAGAGCTTGTGAAGAACTTCTTCTTCTTACCATCAAACTTGATGCCACTCTTATTGAGCTTCTTTAGCATCTTGGCGGTTTTCTTTACCATGAGAGCAAGACTTTCATCATCAACTTCATCATCACTTGAGCTCTCATACTCAAGTCTTGCTTTGCCCTTCTCTTGGCTAGCCTTGAATGCTAAGTCTTTTTCTTTCTTCTTTGTAGAGGATGAGCCATCTTGAGGTGTGATGTGCATGTACATCTTATGAGCATTGATCTTTCTCAATATTTGTGTTGGTGTAGCGGTGGAAAGATCACCTTGATGTAGCATAGTCACAATATGCCCATATTTCTCAATGGGGAGGACACTCAAAATCTTTCTTACAACATCAGATGGTTGTATTTGAGTAAGTCCAAGCCCATTGACTTCCTCTACAAGAACATTCAAACGTGAATATATTTCATTAGCATATTCTTTAGGAAGCATTTCAAAAGAGTTGAGCTTTTTCATGACAAGATGATAGCGTTCCTCACGCTCACTCTTTGTTCCCTCATGGAGCGCACAAACGTCCGACCATAGTGCATGGGCGTCTTTGTGGTTCCTCACCCGGTTGAACACATCTTTACAAAGACCTCTAAATATGGTGTTTCTAGCCTTTGCATTCCATTTTTCATAGTTCAACTCATCGCCTTGTGGGTGTGCGGCATCCTGAGGTTTTGGGAAACCTTGTGAGGCGGCTCTAAGAATTCCAACATCTAGAGCTTCTAGATACGCCTCCATTCGAATTTTCCAATATGGAAAATCGTCCCCCTCAAAGATAGGAGGAGGTCCATCCCCGTGAGACATCTTTCACTAAGCGGTTAAGCCTAAATATGTGAGCACGAGGCTCTAATACCAATTGAAAGGATTAAGATGCCCAAGAGGAGGGGTGAATTGGGCTAATTCTAAATTTCTTTGTAATAATTAAATCCTACGGTTAGCCCAATTCACCCCTTGTGCCTAAAAAGTGTTTCTAGTTGTTCTACCGCATAAAAGACTTGCAACCTATGTTCCAATCCTACTCTAGCATGGCAATTCTAAGAATATAAATGACAAGAATTGAATTACTCAAAGTAAATGCTCAAAGTAAAGAGAGGAGAAAGAACGTAGCGATATTTTGCCGAGGTATCGGAGAGTCGCCACTCCCCACTAGTCCTCGTTGGAGCACCCGCGCAAGGGTGTAGCTCCTCCTTGGTCCATGAAGGATCAAGTGATCTCTACGGGTCGATTCTTCGACACTCCGTCGTGGTGAATCACCCACAACCACTCACAACTTAAGTTGGGTCATCCACAAGTTCTTCGGATGATCACCAAGCTCCCAATCACCACCAAGCCGTCTAGGTGATGACGATCACCAAGAGTAACAAGCACAAACTCTCACTTGACCACGACAAGCCTAATGAGAAGGGTGGATGCACACTTTGCTACTCTTGATCTCACTAATGAGGGCTCTCTTTGGGATTCTCAAATCTCAATCACCTCACTAGGACCTTGCTCTTCTTGGCACTCTCTAAGGTGTTTCTCAGCTGTTGGAATGAGCAAAAGTACCCCCACACACGAGTGGAGGTTCTATTTATAACACCGGCTGAAAAACGAACTGTTATGTGCCTCTACGGGGTGATCGGACGCTCCGATCATGTTGACCGGACATTCCGGTCAGTACACCCCGAACTCCAGTGTTTACAGTGTGACCGGACGCTGGCCAGCGTCCGGTCCGCACTGACCGGACGCGTCCGGTCGCAATTTTCCCTCTCTGAAACCTTACTGTAAACGACCGGACGCTGGCTCTCAGTGTCCGGTCACATGACCTTCCAGCGTCCGGTCGCACCGAACGAAATCTCCTCGGTCAAATGAACTGACCGGACTCTGCGCCAGCGTCCGGTCGCACCAAAGCCAGCGTCCGGTCAGTATTTGACCCTCCATTCACTTCCAACTCTCGATCATACGTGAATGAAGTTTGCTCCATTTGATCTAAGGGCTATGTAGGAGCTACCTAGCGCTAGTTTTAGCAAGTGTGCACCACACCTAACCCACTAGACTCACCTAGGTCAAGCTACTCGTCCGTACCCCCGTTAATAGTACGGCCAAAGAAAAAACAAAGTCCTAAACTACTCTAAGTGTCACTCCAACCCCAATCGACACTTAGAACTAGTCCATTCTTAACCTTGTCGTCCATCATTTGAAAACCGAAACGATTTCCATCGTAGAGCATGACCATTATGATGGCCCAATCGATCTCCATTACTGTGACCTAACTCAATTGCCTCTGTAAAACACACGTTAGTCACAGTAATCATATATTGTCATTAATCACCGAAACCCAACTAAGGGCCTAGATGCTTTCACCTTGGACGTTGGGCGAGGCGGAGCCCGCCCTTAGCCATCGGGCGAGACGGAGCCCAGCCCTCGGGGGTCGGGCGAGGCGGAGCCTTCCGTCGTTCGGGCAAGAAGCGCAGTAGCGTTCTCGTCTGACCGGAAGTGTTAACGTTCGATGGTTATTAGTTCCTCCTCATTGGGTACCCCGGTATTAGGTCCCCGACAGGTCGGGACTTCCGATTATCGAGAGTTCCGACTCACGTCGGGACTTCCGACGGCTACAGTCACTGTGCAGGCTAAGTGACTATGCGTCAGGATTTCCGGTATGAGTCGTGACTTCCGACGGTCGGGAGTTTCGGCTTACGTCGGGACTTCCGACACCAACAGTCACTGAAAACACCACCTCGGTGCCATAGATAATGGCGCCAAGCTCGGCGCCAACATCTACGGCGCCGAGCCTCGGCGCCAAGTTTGGCGCTAGGATCTATGGCGCGCGAGCTGCCTGCCAAGTCACCGCCACGTCTGCGTCGAGCCCACGATTTTGCTGGCGCCGAGCTAAGAGTCCAGATTTTAAAATCTTACCTCCAGGAACATATTTGTAGATTTTTTTTTAAAAAAAAGCTAAAAAAATAAAAAAATCGGCCGCCACGAGCCGTCGTCCCCGCTGCCTCCTCCGTCAAAGCCACCGCCGCCGCTGCCCAAGGCAACACTGCAGCCACCGTAGACAACGCGGCCGCCGCTGGCGTGGCCACACGTACCGTCGCCCCCGGCCGGCGGAAAGGCCACAGCCACCGTCGACAACTTGGACAACACGAAACTAAAATGAAGGAGCGGGATAATTTTTTTTCAATACAGAAAGCAGCGGGATAATGGAGCGACAGCCACAAAACTTAGATGGGCCCACAAACTGACAGCAAAAGGGGAATTACTATTTAAGTGAGCACAAATCTTAGCAACATCTGGACCATACAAAAACTGGAAGAAAACAGAAACAACAATCTCCTCGAAGATATTTAGAAATCCCGTTCCAAAACATCGTCGTATGGGAGTACTTGAGCCCGGGCGTTCGGGTTAACCGATTTTTTTGTCGGGTAATTCGGGTAATTCAAAATTTGGGTAATAAAAATTGCTACCCGATATTACCCCGAAAAAACACTACCCGTAAATTCGGGTACCCGATAATTTGGGTTCGGGTTCGGGTATTACCCGATATACCCAAATTTACAGAAAACAACAAACTACACTAAATTTCAGTAGCGATCTATACATAATTTCAGCAGCAATTTGTATAGAATTTCAATAGCAATTTGTAGAGAATAATATATTATAGTTACTCATTCAAATAGAGAGAATTATATTCTAATAAAGTGATAAGTTAAATGGTTCAGCTAACAACACATGATAAATACAAAGACAAAAACAAATCTTTGGGTAGTTCGGGTAGTTTGGGTACCGGGGAATATTACCCGAATTATCCAAACTAATTTTGGGTAATCAAAATCGCTATCCGAATTTAGGACTGGGTACCTTGGGTTCGGGTAATTCAGGTCCGAATTCGGGTACAGATAACGGGTATCGGGTATTTTGCCAAGGCCTTACCTCAGTATCTGCGGGCCTGCGGCTACATGGAGTCCGCGTCGTCTGGGTCAACCCTCAGGTCTTCTCCCTTGGTCCTGTCCGGTGGTCCCTTGCGGTTGGGTCTTGGCCATAAAAGTATGCCATAGCCCACCAGTGTGACTCCTAACCAAGCCAGCAGATGTTAGCGTAGTTTTTTTTTTCTCCGTGGATTCGAGAATGGGGATTGGGGACTGCAGCTGGGGTGGCACTCGAGCGTGAAGATATGGTTGCCAAGGGCCTCTCTCCTCATGCTGAATCTTATTGGTGATGCTGCGCATCTTGTTGATGGCGTGCTGGATTTAATTTGCCTGGAGGTTTCTTCCCCGCCAATCTCCTCAGTCGTCTTCCGCAGATTTCTTCCCCGCCAATCTCCTCAATCCACTTCCGCAGCAATCAAAGATTGGGGCTTCCATGACCTCTTGTTTCTTCTATCTGATATAGCAAGGTGGTGCACAATCTCCCTTTTTTCGTTATTTTCCAGTCTTTCTATAAACTTGCTTGGATTATATTATACTCCCTCCGTCCCTAAGTGTATGTCGTTTTCGCTTCCCGAGAAATAATTTTGACTAAATATATATTAAAAATATTAATATTTATGATACATAATTAGTATCGTTTGATAGATATTTGAATCTAGTTTTTTAATAAATTTATTTAGAGATAGAATTGTTGCACACATTTTCTATAAATCGAGTCAAAGCTATTGGCACGCAAATTATGACGACAAACATTTAGGGACGGATTGAATATTATTATGTAAGGTCCCGGTAGATCTCGAGTGAGCTAGGTGCCAATCGTGATGCAAGCCCATTTGTAACCCATGTTCTACATATACTCTACATATGTGTCCCATGTGGAGTTGTGGATGCAAGATTTTTTTTTAATTATGCATCAAACACTATATTCTAGATGTAGCAAATAAATCTAAACCATATATTTGACACGGCTAATCATATTCTAACTAATATTTATCCCCATGCCATATTAGGTTCTAAAGATCATGGCGTCAAGGAGTTCTGTCCACCACCCGGACACTACTGAAGGACTTGTTCAGGTTAGAGAAGAGCTTTTATCCTGCCGCCGCACTACTGAAGGATCTGCCAATCACAAATTGTGCATATACTTGGTCTTCTGCAGACGCTGGATCCTTGCACTGGGAGAAGAGGTTGCTTGGATACTATGGAGACTATGAAAATGTCATACGAATTATTGAAAACAATTACGGGTAACTTCTCCAAGGACAACATTCTCGGTAGTGGCACGTTTGGAGTGGTTTACAAGGTATGATTGAAAGCCTACCACGAATGGTTCCCTGCCCTTTCAGTTGTCAACAAGACGTTAGTGCAGTCTTCCTTTTTTTTCAAAAAATCGCTGGCATGATTATGCCAGCAGCATATTAGAAGAGTTCTCAAATAAGTTTTTATAATGTACAGGAACCATGCATGCGTGTGTCTAGGACTTTGTGCAGTGCGTTTCGAGTGTTTACTTGTTCAATGTACATAGGTAATATAAACAAGTTCGGGAACAGAGAAGGAGAGTAGCGGATAGACTATGCTACTTGCTACTAGTGGCCAGAAATCTATGGAGGATATTGTTAAATAATTACGCAATTTCCAGATTAAAACCAGAATATAAATCATGACAATCCAAGATACTAGTATAAGTATAGCTCGTATACTAGCATGACTTAACAGCATGAACAAAAGAACTAGTGTAAGCATAGCTCGTACACTAGCCATCAGATTAAATAGCATGAACGTAAATACTGGTGTAAGCATAGCTCGTACATTAGTCAGATTAAATAGCACGAACAGAGACATTGGATCACGAGGTGTATACCTTTCAACTATAGAGGGAGATGACGTCGCTGGAGATGGAGATGCAGATGGTGACTCTGCTGGTAGTGGTGGCGCGAGGTCGTCAATGAGCGGTGGAGGAGGATCTCGAAGCAGTTGACGACGGATACACCGGGACGTAGCGCCGCATGACTTGGATGGAAGACGACCCATCGTGAAGGTTGGGAGCAGTTGTGCGAAGAGCGCTTTCCAAAAAGGGGCGGGGCGGGGGTGGAGCAGTGTGGCTCAAGGAAGAGTGGAGGGAGGGAACGTGCGTGTGCCCGTCCAAAGCATGTATCTTGATGTCTAAGCGCTAGCAGGTGCGTAGATAAAAAGATATATCGTGTTTGGTATGCCCAACGTTTTCCTCGTGCACCCTCTCACCGATTCCTCGATGGAGCTACTTGGGAAACTCGTTGATAGGTTGATTGAGCAAGGGAGAGGAAGGATGTGGCTGCCCTTATTCCTTAATCTATCGCTCACTGCTACTGAAAAGCTTTGTAGCAACAGCTCATTTTTTTCGTAGGAGCGGCTGGTGATACGAACCGCCCCTACAAAAGGGTCGATTCGTAGAGGCAGCTCAATCACCAGCCGCCCCTACTGTTCCATTTGTAGGGGGCGGCTCTACTATTGTGATTTGTAGGGGCGGCTCAATCACCAGCTATCCCTACAAATGCTCCACATATATAAACTGCAGCCACCCTTCTTTCTCCTCGGGTCACTCACTCATACACGAGAAAAAAGGTTGAGAGGCCTTGGGCACCTCCCAAAAATTAAGCCGCCCCTACAAATCCATGATTTGTAGAGGCGGTATGGTACAAACCATTTCTGTAGTAGTGGCTCGGTCCACCCCTACCGGGTCTTGCAAGTGGTGACCCCACTTAGCCACCCCTGGTGGCAGGGGCGGAGACAAAATTTAGACGTAGGGGGTCATTTAGACCGAGAACAATCAAAATACATATACGGCAAGAGGATACATAATAACCAAATAAATATTTATATTATAATACAAAAGAAAGACAAAAAATAAAAAAAACACTGAATATTATAAAGAAAAGAAATAAAATTAATCAGCCCTAGGTCTCTAATCTTGACCCAATCAATCAATTCTAGGCAAAAAAAATCATGATAATAACAAGAATAAAGGAGATAAGAAAGATAACAAAAAGACTAATCCTAAATAATATAAATGCCTTTTGAGATCATTTGGGGGGCGCAACAAAAACACAAATTGCAATTAACTAGCTAATAAAAGTGTGTACTAAAGTAGATGTTTTAGGCAATAATAATAAAGCAAAAGAGATGAAGAAAATAATAGGAAGACTTAATCCTTAATTATATATAAGACGTTTTAGAGATTAATATAGAGGGAGGACAATGAATCAAATCATAAATAGCAACATTAACTTGCTAATTGGACTACTATAAGGGCACTCACAATGCAAGAAACTATTAACAATTTCTATAGCATAGGACATCGCACCAAGAAACTATCCTTCCCGGTGCAAGATTTTCTATAGCATAGGAAATAAGTAGTGATAGAAACCAAGTTTGCTCTCCCAATGCAGTTTGAGTAGTTTCTTGTCCATCGATAACTGTGAAGACCCAGTTTCTTAGTTAGACTTGGTTTCTTGGATTTTTTTCTCTCTCCTTATTAAATCACTTGCCACGTCAGCAAATTGCCTACGTGGCAATGCAATTAATATCTATAGAAACTACCATAGTTTCTGCATTTTGAGTGCCCCAAGTAGCTAATTGTGGAGGTGCAATGTGGGAGCATAAAAATGTTAAAGGGTCCCGAGCCCCCCTCAGTCCTCTTCCCTCTGCCATTGTTTGGCGACATTGCCTGTCGTCCACCCTTGTTTCTCAACCCTACTGTCGCGGGTTGGTTGCCGCGGTAAGCATCGTTGTTCGTCGGGTGTCACTGAGTGTGGGTCTCCGGTGGCTCGGGTGGACTCAAGAACACAAGAGAAGACACGGCGATGTATCCTGGTTCAGGCTATCGGAGCCCTACGTCCAGCAGTGGTTGTTCTTTATTTATATTTGAGAGCACCTGAATCGGGGGGGGGGGGGGGGGGGGGGTTACAACGAAAGAGTAAGAGATTTGGCAGGGGGTCGCTCGGTGCTATCATAAGGCTCGTCGGCGGTGAGGTTTTTTCCCCGGTGGGGGAGAAGAACGCTCTTCTCTCTTGCCGGGTTGTTGGGGGGAGGAACGCTCGACCGTTCCTCTCGGCTTGCTCTGCTCTCGAGGCGGAGCTCGAAATGCTCTCTGTTCTGTTTCGACCTCCCCCTCTCTAGGAGCCAACCTCCCCCTTATATTCTAAGGAAGGTCAGGTACAAGCGGTTCGAGGTTTCTGTCTGTGGTCTACGTGCGCCGGAGTCTAGGAGGGTGATGCTGCGGCGTGGATGGACCCTGGCGTTGTCGTGGAGTCGAGGGAGCCTCGGGCGCCACCTGGTTCTTCTGCCCTGACGCTCTGACCGTCAGGGGATGTCTGCTTGGACAGGCCTCCACTGGGTGAGCCTTCTCGAAGCTTCCATGGCGGTGAAGACGCCTGGCTTGGGGGGCTGACGAGCGGGCCCGGGAGACCTCGAGCCCCTGGAGCCGGTGGAGGGATTTGTCCACTTGTGTCATGCTACCTGCGTGACTTTGTTAGAGGAGTGGGCGTAGCGCCGCGCGCCCGTCGGTCGGGGCGGCACTGGGAGCCCCTGAGCCTTGGATGCTCGGCGTGCTGGTCGATGCTCGGTGTCAGATATATGGGCCAGGGGTACCCTCAACTGCTCGTATATACGACCATGTCCAAGCCGTCGGCCCAGGAGCCGTCAAGGAGGAGGCCCACGAAGCTCGAGGAGACGCGCGGGAGGATTTGGGGGCTTGGCCCAGACCCAACGGGAATGGGGTCTGGAGGTATGATTTGGGCGCCCAGCTAAATTTTAGGGCCACAGTAGGGGCCCCGCTGAAGCACGTTTTTTGGCCTGAGCCCCTATATTTAGCTATAGGGGCTCAAGTAGGGGCCCTGCTGGAGTTGCTATGACAAAGGCTGAGAGGTCTTTCTTTTTTTTTTATCATATATAAGCTGGTGAGAATTCTTGCCAAACACGGGCATAGTTAGTTACATCATTAAATCATTAAATGTGCCAACCTACCATTCTTCCGTCTCCGCCTTAAAATTTCTCAAAACTGGATATACTTTCAAAGTACGTAAAATTTGTCAATACCATGTGGGAGAAAAAGTTGTACGCCCTGGCTTAAACGTGGGTAAGGTAGTCCCTTACATAATTATCAGTAGAAAACACAATTGCTCTGTATTAATGAGAGTTTGTTTGACAGGGTGTACTAAATGGAAAAGAGATTGCCGTAAAGATACTTCGTGACATGGCTGCACTTGATGATAATGCCTTTAGGAATGAGTTCCAAAACCTTGCAAGACTCGATCATCGAAATATTGTACAGTTAGTGGGCTACTGTAACGAATCGGAGAAACAAACTGTAGAGCGTGACGATGGAACAGAAGTTATTGCTGAAAAGATGCATGTGGCCCTCTGCTTCCAATACGTAGAAAATGGCAGCCTTCACAAGCATATTTCAGGCAAATAACTTGATTCTCAACAGGCCATACATGCAATTTCATTTACATTATAACAAATGATTCTTTGCCGAAGTATATTTAAGTGTTCTTTAATGTTTTCTTTTGTATGTACAGATGAATATCAGGGGCTTCACTGGCATATTCGCTACAAAATAATTAAGGGGATTTGTGAGGGTTTAAAACACCTTCGTGTGGGGTTGGAATCACCTGTATTGCATTTGGACTTAAAACCTGAAAATATATTGCTAGACAAGGAAATGGTGCCCAAAATCGCAGATTTCGGTTTATCAAGACTAATTGGAGAAGAAAGAACAAAACAAACAATAAATTCGGTTGGGACATGGTAAGCTTAAGTATGCCTCGACAAGTTGATTTGAAAAGGTTAAGGGTTCCTCTACGTGGGTATCATAATGACCAACCCTTCATTTTTCTTGCTATTTTAGCTTTTCATAACGATGCACAATTTTGAACATTGACATGCTAATATGTTTTTCCTCTTTAGTCACTGTGTATAACAATATTCCTATCTATGATGATGTGCAGTGGATATTGGCCACCAGAGTACGTGAAATTCCAGTTGCTCTCAGAAGCATTTGACATATTTAGTTTGGGTGTTATAATTACAAAAATAATGATTGGAAATGAAGGATACCACAGCTTCGCTGATATGTTACCTCGAAAACTTGTTAAGCATGTAAGAATACGTTTGGTCTTATATCAATCTTATTATTTATTTTTAAACAAAAAATGCATTTTGTGTTTAAACTTTGTTTGCAATATATATCTGCCTTCTAATTATAGGTCCTAATGTTGCAGGTACATAATAATTGGAAGAAAAGGCTACAGGAAACAATTGAGCCTACATCACTGGAACTAGAAGCATACTACTGCCAACAGGTGAAGACATGCATTAAGATGGCATCAAAATGTTTGAGCGAGGATCGGAAGGAAAGGCCAAGCATACAAGAAATTGTCTGTGCTTTAATTGAGGCTGAAATAATGATGCAAAACATACCGTTGCAAATAGAAAAGGTATGATCTCTCGTGGAGTATTGACAGAGTTAATAATTAATAACTGGACGCTCTCACACGGGGTACAACCTTAGAAGACATAAGCATTACTTATTAATTTATACAACAACAACAACAACAACAACAAAGCCTTTAAGTCCCAAACAAGTTGGGGTAGGCTAGAGTTGAAACCCATAAGAAGCAATCAAGGTTCAGGCACGTGAATAGCTGTCTTCCAAGCACTCCTATCTAAGGCTAAGTCTTTGGGTATATTCCATCCTTTCAAGTCTCCTTTTATTGCCTCTACCCAAGTCAACTTCGGTCTTCCTCTGCCTCTCTTCACGTTACTATCCTGACTTAGGATTCCGCTACGCACCGGTGCATCTGGAGGTCTCCGTTGCACATGTCCAAACCATCTCAACCGGTGCACTAAGACAAAATGGTTTTTGTCGATGCTACGGATTTATTCTACTAGCAATTCAGAAAGAAGAGGCGCCAGTAGAAATAGAAATGTATGCCCATGGCTATAACTGCCAGAGGAGATATCTTTACCGGCGGATTTCCTGATGGTATGAACCGTTGGTGTAAATTGGATTTATACTAGTGGGTGTTTTTAAGCTTATGACTAGTGTCAACATAAATCTAGGATTTCTACTGGCGGTAATCTTAAGAAAACCGTCCGTATAGATATGTTTACACTGGCGACTTTCTTAACCTGCCGCTAGTACAAATAATTTGAAATCGATTTTTTAAATTTTCAAATAACTTCAGATGAAGAAATGACCTAAACCAGAGTTGTAGTCCTCGAAGAGGTCAAAAAATTTCTGATTCAATCTATTTTCAGTTGAAGTCGTTTAGGGTCTCAACTATGCATTACAATATTCACTAAAATGAATACAAAAGGAATGTATTAACCACTTAGTCATAAGTGAATCTAAGGTTTAGTGGTAAGGAAATAATACAATATAAGATTGAAGTTGTGAGTTTGATTCCTGGCAGAAATGTTTTTTTGTACTAGTGTAATGATACTTTGCAATCTCATATATATAAGAGTAATATTGTTCTCGGTACTAGTGTAATGATACTTTGCAATCTCATATATATGCGAGTAATATTTCCCATTTGAATGATACATTTTTAGAACATAATGATACAATTATTTTGACGAGGAGGAAATGGTATCATAATCGTGGTAGATGCTATGTGTATCATACATCATACTGAAAACTTTTCCCTTTTGTGTAACAAATATTTGTTCAAACAAACAGAAGGTGGACCGCACATATGTGATGAAATACTATCCATATGAATTACTAAGAAGAATAACAGATAATTTCTCAGAAGAAAGATTACTAGGTGAAGGTGGGTTCGGACGCGTTTACAAGGTATGGTTAGCATTTACACTTACAAGGCATCCAAAAATCATCAGAGAACTCATTTTCCTAAAATGAGAAATTAATTAGGGAATTCATGAAGATGGACGAGAAATTGCGGTGAAGGTTCTTCGTTACTTTTCTGCATTCGATCCTGAGCATTTCCAAGCTGAGGTTGAAACTGTGGCAAGGTTCCGGCACGAAAATATCATACAATTAGCTGGATACTGCTATGAAACAGAACAGGAAATTTTACCATACAAGGGGAGACTTGTCGTTGCTGACCGCATCCATAGTGCAATCTGCTTCGAGTATTTGCAAAATGGAAGCATTGAACGGCATATTTTAGGTACCGCAATGCACCATGCAACATATATACAGTATAATTGATAATAAAAGTAAATAGTAATTCATGACTTATAAGTTAATTTGATATGCGAAATTTGTTTTGTTTTCCAGACGAATCTGATGGACTTGATTGGTGCACACGCTATAAAATAATTAAGGGGATTTGTAATGGTTTACGATACCTTCACGAGGGACTGCCTTATCCTATTATACATTTAGACCTGAAACCAAGCAATATACTTCTGGATGGGAACATGGTCCCTAAAATATCAGATTTTGGTCTGGAAAGAGTCTTCGGTGAAGATAAAATGAGGACAATATTGGGTTTCAGCCCAATGTGAGCAGCCGTAACTGAATGTTTGTTTTCTGTTTGGTAGTCATACACTTGCTCGTAGTAGAACTGTGTCAGATAACTACGATGTCGTGCAGGAGATACCTACCGCCAGAGTTCGTGACTATGCAAATAGTATCAAAAGAATTCGACATATACAGCTTGGGGATAATAATCTTAGAAATGATGGCAGGGATTTCAGCACACTCCTTATTGCATGACATGACTTCTGAAGAATTTATCAAGTTTGTAAGAAAAAAGTTAAATTTCGTATATGTACTATATGATCAATAAACATTTCTCTATCAATTCATTTGAGTAAATGTCCAATGTTTGTAACCACCATTCTATGTAACTATATACTGTTATGACCCTGTAGGTACTTGGGAAGTGGAGGAAAAGGCTAGAAGCAACATTGACAGGCCGCCATCTATTAATAGTGGATATATATTGCAACCAAGTGAAGAAATGCATAGAAATTGCATTGGAATGCGTGGAGGCTGACAGGCAGAGAAGACCCAGCATAGGCCATATTGTCAATGCGTTGGACGAAACAGAAAACAGAATTCATGAAGCTGGTAAGCTGCTCAATTGATAACGTGCACCCGATGGAACGCCGCCTCTCTTTCAAGCCAAAATATTATCTTTTCCTTAGTTTTCGTTAGTGGTGAACTTTTTTAATTTTCTAATCTTATTAATCAAAAGCATGTCACTACCACAAAAATAATTTTAGGAGACAACCTCTGTTGTTAACGGCTGGCGGCCACCTTCATAAATGGTCGGGCGGCCTCATGGAAAATGCCTGTCTCCAAAAATTATTTACAGAGGCGAACGTCCCAAGGCGACCACCTATAAAAGTCATCGATTAACAAAGGCGGTCATCTTAGGACGCCTGTCTTTGTAAATTGATTTTCAGAGGCGGACACTTTAAGATGTCCATCTCCATAAATTGATTTCTAGAGGCGGACGCCCGCCTCCGTAAATTGATTTCGGGGAAGACGGAGCCCACGCGTGACCTCGTATGGGTGCCCGCTGGGTCCGCCATGGGGGACCAGCTCACCCACTGCTGCGGAGCTTGCCCGTTGCGGGGGCCGAGCCCGCCCGCCCGCCGGGGAAGACGGAGATGGTGCGTGACCTTGGAGGGGCGCCCGCTGGAGAGGGGCTGGAGGAGCTCTGCCACCGCCGGTTGGAGGAGATGCCGGCGCGGGCTTCTCTTGACGAGCGCGCTTGCCTCTTTCACGCCGGTTGGTGGACACTTTTGTTTTTGTCAAATTTACTCCTAAACACCACATCCAATAAAAATATTAATTTCTTGCTCCTGAGGAGAGAGAACAGCGGTGAAATATCTTTTTCGCCCTTTGTTCTTCGCTCCCATTTCTTTTCTTCCCCCTTCCACTTCGTTTCATGAAGACGCGCGCGAAGTGCAAGGCCACGACGAGCAGAGGCCGGGCTGGCCACGAGCAAAGACCACACGGGCCATGGCGGGGAGGCCGCCGGCCTCGAGTTTGCCAGCTGCAGGGGCTTTCGGCCGCTAGAGCGCGAGCTGCCGAGGGCAGCCAACTGCGATGGTACAGAAAGCGCGCGTGGTCGTCGGCCGCAACCTCACCAATTGCAGGGGCTGCCAGCCACGGGAGGACCAGCCGCGAAGGCAAAAAGGGAGGAGCCCAGGCGAGGCGCTGGAGGAGCCCTGCAGGGCAGAGCTGGGGTCCCGGGCGGATGGGGACTACGGCGGTCTAGGCGCTTCCGCGCTGGCGACCACCTTGTCGACCTCTCCCGCGCACTTCTTCGCGGCCTACGGCCTGCCCGATGTGGCCAATAGGCATCCATCTAGGTGACCGTCCAGCTCACCGTGCTGTCCTCCTCTCCCGGCGCGAGCACTCGCTGCTCGCCGCGGGCACCGACCGAGGCCACAACCACACCACTTGGGGGACCTCCAAGCTCGCCGGTCACCCGTGTACGCGCGGAGGGGAGGAAGACAGAGAGAGGGGCAGAAGGACATTTCACCACTCTTCTCTCTCTCCTCCAAAGTAGAAATGAATATTTTATTGGGCACGGTGTCCTCTAGCAAATTTGGCAAGAAGCAAAGTGTCCAACATTTTCGGTGTCCACCAGCAAAAGGAGGTCACTTTCCAGTGTCCTGTAGCAAATTTTACCATTATGTATATATGTCCCATGCATAACACTGACTCCCGTTCCGTATATATTTTATTTTATCAGAATCAGAGTGGAACGATGAAGATAGCAGATCTAGTTACACAAAGAATAGTTCGAACCGTCCATACATGACAAGAAATTATTCATATAAATTACTGAGAGAAATAACAAATGATTTCTCAGAAGATAGACTAATTGGTCGAGGAGGGTCTGGAAACGTTTACAAGGTATGATGAGCATTTGCACCTCCAAGGCATCCAAAGGTCAGTACCATTGGAGAGAATAATTAAGAGCTTAACCTACTAAAATGAGATATTAAACAGGGAGTCAATGAAGATGGAAGGGAAATTGCTGTGAAGATTCTTCATTTTAACGGCTTCAGTGGAGTCGATACTGAGCACTTCCAGAATGAAGTTTATAGTATGGGAATGATCCAGCATGAAAACGTTGTACGATTAGTTGGCTACTGTGATGAAACAGAAAAGTTACTTGTAGAACACCATGGAAGAGTAGTTCTTGCTGATAAAATTCATCGAGCACTCTGCTTCGAGTATTTGCAGAATGGAAGCCTTACAAAGCATATTTCATCAGGTAAGGTACTACAACAATGAACAAATAATATATTATCTGTAACTGAAGAAAATTGTTGTTTGAAGTTAGAAACTATATATGTTTTGCAAAATAGAGTCAACTTTAGATGCACAAAATATCTGTTTTGCAGACGAATGTGATGGACTGGATTGGTGCAGACTGTACAAAATACTCAAAGGAATATGTGATGGTTTAAGATACCTTCACGAGGAACTGCCTATTAGTCCAATTTTGCATTTGGATCTTAAACCAAGCCATATATTGCTGGATGAGAACATGGTACCAAAGATATCAGATTTTACTCTGTCAAGATGCCTTCAAGAAGGTCATACCGTGGTAACATCATCTATATACGGAACGCCGTGAGCTAATTTTGCAAACTAAACCCTCATTTTTATAAGCTCAAAGTCAAACTGCATTTATTTTACCAGAACTGTTTATGATATTTATGATGTTGTGCAGGGGATACAGGCCGCCAGAGTTTATAAATAAAGGCATTATTTCAGTAAAATCCGACATTTACAGCCTGGGTGTCACGATTATATATATGTTAACAGGGAGGCGGGGATATACTATTGAGGATGAGATCATTTCCCAAGAGTTTATGGAGGATGTAATAAAAAGTTTACTTTAGTCTATGTACTAAGATTAAGAAAGATCAATAGACAATTATGTTTGACCAATTCGTTATGTCTTCATTTGTGTTAACTCCGTAGGTATTCAAAAACTGGAGGAGAAGGCTACAGGAATCATTGAAGGGCCGGTCACTGGAAGGATATTGCCAACAAGTGAAGAAATGCATTGAAATAGCATCGCAGTGTGTGGAGGGAGACAGGCACAAAAGACCCAACATAGGAGCCATCGTCCGTATGTTGGATGAAACCGAAACCATGATTATGGTTCATGATGCCGGTAAGCTGCTTGACGTGCATCCGATGGAACTCCGATTCCCGTTGAAGCCAAAAAGGTTCGCCTCCTCCTTGCTGCGGCTACGCAACAAGGAAGACCACCATGTGGCATTCAGGCTTGTGTCCAAAGGCCAGAAGATGTACCACACCAACCTGCCCCTCCTCGGCATTGTGCCACCAAAGTGTACCTGCACCATCGCCCTGAGGATGAGTAACCAGCAGAAGCGACCACAATTGGACGGCAATGAAGGCTTACTGGTACAGAGCGTTGCAGTGAGCCGTCAGCAGTGTCTTGACCAAGCCTCGGTCGTCCGAGAGTTTCAAAGTCACTTTAACAAAGCACAAGAGTCGGACGACGATGAGGTGCAAGAGCAAGAGGTGGCATTGGAGTTTGTTTCTTCTCCGCCAACTGAAGAGGCATCATCCAAGGTAAGTTTTGCTGAACAAAATGAAGCTTTTTTCCCCATTTACCTCACCTGTGCGTGACGTAAATTGTGCACTTGTTTTCTTCTGCACTGGTCATCCTTAATTTCTGGGTTGCATCTGTCCGACAGCTGACTCGACCGGAAATCGATGTAATAATCTTTGGGTTTCTCTTTATTGCTGTTGCTAAACAACACGTTTCGGATAAGAAAATTTATTTGATACGAAGCATGACTGGATTTCATGTAAGGCTCTGTTTGGATCCCCTTGGCTAAAGTTTAGCCCAGGGCTAAAGATGAAGGGGCTAAAGTTTAGCCTCTTGGGCTGTTTGGATGCTTGACTAAAAAATGACTAAAAGGTGAAAGAGAGAGGAGAGAGAAAGAGAGTAAAGTCACCTGTTAGCACTTTTAGCCTCCTTTATCCTACCTTGCAAGGGCTAATGGGCTAATGGAGGGCTAAATATTAGCCCCTCCTTTTAGCCCTCCTGTTTGGATTCCCAAGGGCTAAAAGGTGGCTAAAAGGGAAGGGCTAATCTTTAGCCCCTTGAATGCAAACAGGGCCTAACTTATATGAATGGTTTGGATCAGATCATAACGGCGCCGGATGCTCAGGAAGTGTCATCTATAGAAGTGCACCCAAAAGAGCCATGGTAAGTTCTCATTGATCAAGGATGAAATGGCTAACCTTCTTTTGGTTTTTTACTTTTTTAGAGATGAGCTGTGCTTATGTTTCCAAAATGTAACCAATCATTATACAACCAGCTTGCTTCCGCTCCTTATATGACAAGGCAGTGCTCCTGCCAATCTTTTTTTTAAAAAAGAAAAATTCACGCGGCGTACTATGTACCAAGCGCTTGATTACAAAATTGTTCTGATTAATAATCAATGCCTTGGCTGTGTAATTTAATTTTTTCTTCAGGATTATGACAACTCATGAAAGAGGGAACTTTCGCATCTGGAACTACCAGACATTGGTGGGAGGCTACATTTTTTGTCATTTATTACTCATCGGAGTGTTCATCACGATTAAATAAATTTGAACTGATTAAACTAAGGACATATATTCATTCATCCGCAGGCAATCTTGAATCCCATTAGATTACCAGAAGAATCAGGCATGCAATCTTTCTAACCCACTTCATCATTTGCCATTACTTTCTCCCGCATCATCCAATCTTGCTTATTAATCACACACTCTGGAGTGTTGCATGCAGTTTATGTGGCTAAATTTATCGCACGAGAGGAATGGATTGTGGCTGGTGATGGCAATGGCTGCATCCATGTATTTGGCTACGATGAATACCAAGACACCACAAGCTTCGAAGCGCATAATGGTCAGATCATGTCCTTGGCTGTTCATCCCAAGAATTCTTATGTACTGTCATCATCTCATGAGGATCACCTGATTAAGCTCTGGCACTGGGACAAGTACTGGGACTTTGAGAAGGGGCCTTGGGTGTGCACTCGAACATTTGAGGGGCACTCTAATAAAGTGTCACATGTTATTTTTAACCCAGATGGCACTGACAGTTTCGCCAGCGCGTCCTGGGATGGCACGGTCAAGGTTTGTGTATATGCTCGTTTTCGAATCCTTTTTAACCCATTAAGAACTTTTTGTGGTCTTTTAACATTTGATCGATATGAAATTTACTCTATTGTATGGTACGGTGTTCGATCAAAATTTCTTTGAGAATCTGTATTGAAATGGCGCTATGACTAAACTTCACAGATCTGGGACTGGGGTCTTAACTCTGATGTGTGTAACACCATCACGTTGGACACACATGCGGATGGCCTTCTTTGTATTGATTACATCACTGGTGCTGATCCTCAGCATCTTATCACTGGCTCCAAGGATCAGACTGCGCAGGTTTCAGTTCCACATCTTCAGTTGTGGAAAACATTCATGACTCACCTCCTCTTTCCATGGTTCGTATCACTGCTATAATGCGTTCCGCCTTTTTGTTCAACCAGATCTGGGACCTGAAGATAAAGAGGTGCAGGGAATTCTTACAAGGGCATGCACACCATGTTAGTGTTGTCTACTGTCACCAAGAGCTTCATAAGCTATTTACAGGTTCACTTGATGGGACTGTTCGGATTTGGGATTCCATGACATACAGGTAACTTTTTAACACGACCATGGGCATTAACTTAACATATAATAGATAATTAAATATCAATTTCTTTATATAATTTGTCAAAGTTAAGATGGATTATCCCCTCGCAAAGAGAGAAAATTTTAGTCATAATTATTGTTTTGAGAAAATTTCTTCCTTGGCTCTAAAAAAGTTCACTTTCCTTCTTACCCTTTTAGATTTGAAGTTACCTATTTGGCCCGAAATCCATCTTGCTTTCTTATATGGCCATTCCATTAGATTTGGCCTCTAATAATGTTAATTGGAGGACGAAATGACGATTTTACCCCTGGGCGAAATTGGTAAGTTTAGTTTTAATATATTTCATTTGGAGGATTATTTAGACTATTTTCGTATGGCCAGAGGTCATCATAATTGCTTCAAAAATAATGTGTACATTAGTTTTTGCAATTATGTTAACTACAAACCATGCAAAAATAGTCTAAATAATCGTCAAAATGAAATATATGAAAACTAAACTGCCTATTTCGCTCAGGGGTAAAATTATCTTTCGTCCTCCACCCGGGCGCCGATGTAGCGCGCCACTAAGGAAGCGACGACCCGATCATTTCTCACTTGACACCATGCCCAGATCGCGACACGGCGCGTCACCAAGGGGGTGCCGACCCGGCCCTTGCCCATTTAACGCCATACCCGGGTTCCGATATGGCGCGTCGCTAAGAGGGTTACGCCCCAACCAATGTTTTTAAGGCGTCGCTTTGGCGTCGCCTAATCGCCAAGGCGCTCCAGGCCAGACGATTTGGCAGACGACTCGCCTCAAATTCGTATGGCGTCCGCCTTAGGCCTGTGGCGTCCGGAAAACGTCGCTTTGGCGTCCGATTCTTCCCAGATCGAGCAAGGCGGGCGCCATACGGGATGCTCGCGGCGGGAAAACGCGGGAGCGCGGGAGAAAGGATGGGGGAAAAGAGCAGTCCCGCGCGCAGAGATTAGGCGCGCGTGGAGAGAGGAGCGCGGGAGAAATCAGAGAGCAGAGAGAGGAGCGCTCGCGGGGAAGACGGACCTACCTGCTCGCCCGCGCCGCCGGGAGAAGCTGCTGCCGGCGAGCCTCCGCCTCAAGAATAGGCTCCTCCCCCTCCCCTCTTCCCCATCCGCGCGAGGAGCAGCCGCCGGCGGGCTGCTGTTTCCCCGCCGCCTCCTCTGGTCCTCCATCGAGCAGGACACGAGCCGCTCCGCCTCCCCCTACCCTCTTCCCCATCCGTGCGACAGGCTGCTGTTTCCCCGCCTCCTCTGTTCCTCTTCCACTATCGAGAGAGAGAGAGAGAGAGAGAGAGAGAGAGAGAGAGGTGGGCGGATGCGGAGGGAACGGGAGGGAAGAGACAGAGAGATGGGTGGAGGCGGAAGCTGCGGCGGCGGCGCAGTGCAGGAGAGACCGAGAGAGATGAAGACACGCTAGGGCTACTAGGGTGAGGGCCACATGGGCTGCTTGGTGCACGTGGGCTGGGCTTCTTACTCCTTTCTTTTTCTTTTTTTCCTTTCCTTTTTTCTTTATCATCTATATACTGCTCCGAGTTTGCTCAAAAAAATCTATATACTGCTCTGAGCTGCTGTTTTAAAATTTCCTTTAGTTGGTAAGGCGTCGCCTCGCCTTACGCCTTACTCGCCTAAGCGTAAGGCGGTAGTCACTCGCCACGCCTCGCCTTACCGCCTTGAAAACATTGGCCCCAACGGTTTTCTTTCGGGTTTCATCTCCATTAGAATTGCTAGATTTAACTTTGGCTCGCCATGCCTATCACAACCCTCCTCCTTTAGCAGGGCTTGGGACCTGCTATGTTGAGACAACATAGGCGGAGTTCCGGTTATGAATGGTTATTGTAAAAAAATATCATGAACACATATAGCGCGCATAGTTGATGGAATAATCTGAGTTTCTTATATCTCCAAAAAAAAAGTTAACAATAGGTTTCTTATCTTACAGGCTTGAGAATATTATTGCTCTTAACCTCGGAGCAGTTTCCGATGTTGGATATATAGATGAGTTACAAAGGTAATTCAATTTTTTTTTGTTTGTCAAATACTTCACTGACCAAATAGAACAATACTACTCTGATATTTATTGCCAAACAATTCAGGATACACCCAAAAAACACTATTTTTGACATAATTTTGGTGCGATTGGCTATGTAAAATTATGCGTGATATGAAATTCCACTAGCTATGAACCTATGAATAATGAACATCAAGGCTTATAGAACACACATTTATTACTCCTTCCGTTTCAAACTGTAATTAACTCATTTTGGTTTTTCTAGATTGATAGTTTTTATTATGTATATAATCATGTATATCTAGGTGCATAGTAAAAGCTATATATTTACAAAAGTAAAATTACGTTTTGAAACGGAGGGAGTACTTTGTAGCTAGAATATCGCATGGGGCTTGGAATCATATTGTAGATCAGGTCTAACAATATAATGAAAATTTTTATATGCTTCCATTTTTATTTTCATAACAGTTCATGTGAGTGGACAGTATGAATCTTGTTAATACTGTTAGAAGGAATGAACTGTCAGACAGAAGAGGAGTGGGCATAGAAACTGAAACACCGAAATCCTCAAGTAACCAGCGAAGCCAAGTAACCTCTGCTGTCGCAAGAGCTATAGCTCGCAACTCGGCCTCTGCACTCGAACGAGAGACCGCGGTCTGCTTCTTTGTCTTCCAAGCAATGAGAGAGCCACCAAGAAAAATACAATAGGCAGAAAGAGAGTGACGATCAGAGTCACTAGCCCAAGTAGCATCAGAGTAGGCTTGGAGTTGAAAAGAGCTAGAACGCGGGAAGAACAGACAACGAGTAATGGTCCCACGAAGATAACGCAAGACACGAAGGAGATGGCTATAATGGACATGGGTGGGAGAAGAAACAAATTGACTAAGAATGTGCACAGCATATGAGATATCAGGACGGGTCACAGCTAGATAGACAAGACTCCCAACAATATGACGATACCGAGTGGGATCGGTGAGAGGTTTACCATCAGTAGCACGGAGCTGAAGATTAAGCTCGATGGGAGTCTCAACAGTGCGATGATCAGTGAGGCAAGAGCGAGCAAGAAGATCCTGAATGTATTTTTCTTGGGATAAGTAAATGCCGTCAGAGGTGGAAGAGACCTCAATCCCAAGGAAATAACGAAGAGGACCAAGATCAGACATAAGAAACTGCTCGCTGAGGCGTGCCTTGACAAAGGCAATATACTCAGAATCATCACCAGTGATAATCATATCATCAACATAAAGAAGAAGAAGAGTGCGACCACGAGGGGATGTGTGAATAAACAAGGCAGGGTCATGATTGCTTGGAGAAAAACCAGCAGCAATGATCACAGAGGCAAAGCGCTGAAACCAAGCACGAGGAGCTTGTTTCAGACCATAAAGAGAGCGACGAAGACGACAAACCATGCCCTCAGGAACAAGATACCCAGGAGGTGGTCGCATGTAGACCTCCTCACGGAGTTCACCATTAAGGAAGGCATTTTTGACATCAAGTTGAGAAATGGACCAAGCACGAACAGAGGCCACAGCAAGGAGAGTGCGAACAGTGGTCATGTGAGCCACAGGAGCAAATGTCTCATCATAATCACGACCATACTCTTGCTGAAAACCACAAGCAACAAGACGAGCCTTATAACGCTCGAGAGAGCCATCAGAGCGAGTCTTGATCTTATAAACCCACTTGCACGTGATGGGACGAGCATGAGAAGGAAGAGGGACAAGGTCCCAAGTGCAGTGCGCTCAAGAGCAGCAATCTCCTCAGCCATGGCTAGTTGCCATTCAGGATGACAAATGGCATCATGGTATGTGGCCGGCTCAGAAAAGACAGTGCCGGCAAAACCATACCTATCAAGAGGCTTCAGCGAGCTACGATCGCGAAGATTATAATGAGAGGAGGGCTGAGATAAAGAATCATCAACTGAAGATGGCTCAGCAGGAGAGGAGACATCAGAAGGCAACTCAACAGGAGGCGAGGAATCCAGGAGCCGACGACTGTAGGTGTGAATCACGGGAGGTTTGGAATCATAAATGGACCGAGGAGCATGTGAAGACGACTCAGAGGGCAGCGGAGGAGAAGGTGGAGGAGGTGAAGATGGTTTAGGAGGTGGAGATGGTGACGGAGGAAGAAGCACAGTGGAGATAGGTGTATCAGGAAAAGTCAAGAAGGACAGAGGCTCAACAACGGCCTGAGGAGAAACATCAGAGGAGGGCCGAGGATAGAAGGAACGAGACTCATCAAAAGTAACGTCCCGAGAGATCCGCATACGACGAGCAGTCAGGTCCCAACAGCGATAGCCCTTGTGCTCAGCACTATAGCCTAAGAAAACACACTCAACAGATTGATGTGTGAGTTTAGTGCGTTCACGAGGAGCAAGAAGAACATAGCACAGACATCCAAAAAGGCGAAGACTAGAGTAATCAGGTGGATGTCCAAAAAGGCGCTCATATGGGATGCCACCTTTAAGAGCAGATGAGGGTTGAATGTTGGTTAAATAGCTGGCAGTGGAGATTGCTTCAACCCAGAAATGAGGTGGGACCGAGGAAGCAATCATAAGAGCACGAGCAGTTTCAAGGTGACGATGTTTACGCTCAGCAACACCATTCTGAGCGTGCGCACCAGGACAAGAAAATTGTGAGTCCCTTGCTCAGAAAGAAATTGGCGAAGAGCACCCGAAAGATATTCCCCGGTAGAGTCAGCCCGAAAAACACGAATAGGAGCATCAAAATGAGTGCGAATCATCCGAGCAAAAGTTTTATATATGGATAACACCTCATTACGATGTTTCATGAAATACACCCATGTGAAGCGAGAGGAATCATCGATAAATATGACATAATATTGATGACCCCCTTTTGAAACAAAAGGTGCAGGACCCCATACATCTGAATGAACAAGATCAAAAGGACGCTGACACAGACCCACTAGAGGGATATGGAAGCTGGATCTGTTTGCCAAGCTTACAGCCCTGACACTGATCTAAAGAAACATCACCAGAGACATTTCCTAGAACACCACGACGGACAAGAGCGGATAAGCGGGAACCACATAGATGTCCCAGGCGATGATGCCACTGAGCAAAAGAGGAAGAAGCCGATGCAGGAGAAGCAGAGCTCACAAGACCGGCAGAGGCAGCGGAAGGAAGACGAAGCCAATCGAGTTCCCAGAGATGCGGAGAATCACGGCGGCGAGGGCCAGTACCAACTAGGAGACCCGTGCTGAGATCCTGTACACAGCAAGTGTCAGAATAAAAAATAACACGACAACCATGATCAGTGAGCTGGCCAGCAGAAATAAGTGCATGGTCAAATCAGGAACATAAGAAACATTAGGAACATGAAATGAAGAAGAAGAGTGCCCCGACCAACAACCGAAAGAGATGAGCCATTAGCAGTTTGAACAGTGAGAGGAATGGAAGGAGAGCAAATAGAAGAAAGAGAGGTACTATCAGGTGTCATATGAAAAGAAGCACCAGAATCAAGAATCCATGGCAAGATACCTGAAGTGGATGGTGGTCTCTCAATAAAAGACTGAGAAGTAGCAGCAGAGAGTACTGGGGCAGGAGTGATAGAACCAGCAGCTCCAGTAGTGACAGAACCAGAGGCTCCAGTAGGTGGAGGAATAGGTGGAGGAACAGCAAGACGACGAAGTAACATGAGTATCTCCTGCTGTGCATCAGGATGCTGAGACTGAGCATGTGAGGAACGCCCACCTCGGCGAGACTGAGACTGAGCCTGCCTCTTCTTGTAACAATGATCCTCATCATGTCCATCTCTGCCACAGTGCTTACAATGAAGGCCACCTGAGTTGCGAGTCCCCGAGCCACCAGAGGCTGCTAAAGTAGGCACTTTGGGAGGAGAACCAAGAATTCCAGACCGAGCAGCCAGGACTGAGGAGGACGTCGACTGAAGTAAACCAGCAGAACAAAGGCGAGTCTCCTCATTACGAACAGCAGCAAGAGCCTCCATCAAAGACACGCACGGCTCACGAGCAAGTAATTGAGCACGAAGGGGCTCAAACTCAGCACGCAGACGAGTCAGGAAGTCATAGGTGCGACGAAGCTCGAGGTGGCTCTGTTGCTTCCTGCAGGAGTCACAAGTGTCCGGGGACAACTGGGGACTAAGAGTGTCAAGCTCACGCCATATTGCAGATAGCTGTCGAAAGAAATCCTCAACTGAACTGTCACCCTGCTACAACAGTTGTTCTTGACGTAGGGCGGCAATATAAGTGGACTAACCAGAGGGCTCATAGCGCTGACGAAGAACAGCCCACATCTGAGCAGCATGATCAAGCCGAATAACCTTTCCTGCCAGATGCTTTTCCATACTAGCAACAAGAACAGCCCCAGCACGAGCATCTTCATCCAACCAAGTCCGATAAGCCCGAAAATGAGACATGTAAGAGGCCATATCATCATCATAAGCTTCGCGCAACTTCTTTTGTTCCTCTTCAGAATTTTCTGGAGGAATCACCGGCTGCACTGGACGATCAGGCAATGCTGGACAAGGTAGCTCACCACTAAGAAACTCCTAGAGTCGGAGACCACGCATATGCCACCGCATATGTGGAACCCAGTCATGATAATTGGTGCCATCGAAAATCACTGGACAACGCGGGATTTGCGCGCCTCCAGAGGGAGGAACAGGAGGAGATGCCATCTTTCTTTCTCTAGAAAAGCAGAAAAATAGAAGCAGCCGAACGGACGACAGAGCAGAGCAGAGCAGCAGAGGTGGATTTAGCAGAGCAGAGCAGCAGAGGTGGATTTAGCCGAACGCGGATGCCGGTGGCCAGGTAGCGCTGGTGGTTCCCGGAGAGCGTGCCCGGGACGTGGATGGGCTCGTCGCAGTCCCGGCAGAAGAGCGCCCGGTCCTCCACGCAGAAGATGAACGCCGCTTTCTCCTGGCAGACGTCGCAGCGCGGGAGCCTGGCGGAGAGCGCCTCGAGCGGGAGGCGCTGGTGCTTGCTGGCGAGCTTGTTGGCGACGTGGATCTCGACGTCGCAGGCGCGCACAGCGCAGCTTCGTCGGCGCAGCACACCACCGTGGCAGCCGCGCCCTCGCACACGTCGAGCAGAGCAGAGCAGAACAGCAGAGGATGCGAGAGGGGTGCGAGCTGCGCGGGAGATGAGCGCGCGCAGGAGGAGAATCAAGCGCGCGTGCAGAAAGAGCGGAGCTAGGGCGCGCGTGGGAACGGAGGAAGTTCGACGGCGGGGCCGCGCTGGCCGCAGAAGGCGCGCGATGGTGGGACCGCGCCCGGTCGCGGAGAGTGCGCGACGGCGGGGCCACGCCCAGCTACGGAGCGTGCAACGGGAAGAGCACGCGAGGGAGAGAGCCGACGGGCGACGAAGCTCCAGGCAAGCGCAACGGGAAGAGCGCGCGAGGGAGCGAGGTAAACCCTAGACCCTAGGCTCTGGTACCATGTTAGAAGGAATGAAGCTCACTATTCCTGTGGGCAACGGCCCAAACATGTACATGAGTTGGGCATATATGCATCTAAGCCCTTATACAAAGAGGAAAATATGCTATACACCATATATATCTAACAAATACATGGCAGTAAACACACTAAGATATCCAATGGCATAAGTGTGACACATGAAGTTGTTCGATACAATTTAAGTGGTGATAAACATGTATTTTGTTGAAAATAAATTGTTCGCTCACTAAAACTCTGCTGCTCAACTCTGCTATACTTCTGGCGCTACTTTGTGTAGGATTGTTGTCGGATGCCACAAAGGGATAGCAATGATGGAGATTAAAATTTGATGATCTATCAGCTTCGAGTGAAGGATGAAATGCAAATAATGCCATGGCGTGGCATTTGTTATTACTTATTACAGGTCACTTGACTTGCAACGAAAACATTGCCGGGTGTTTGAGTGAAGCGAATGGATTTTGTTTCTTTATACTTTGGTTCTTGAACTTGTGTGGTAAAGGAGAGTATGTACTATGTATTGTGGTCTCTTCGTAATTGTGCCACACCAGGCAGACTGATGGAATTACTGTTAATTTTTATGGCACATGCATGGTACATGTGGATGATTGAAATTGAATGTACCATATGATTTCTGCAGTTCCAGTTCAGGTTTCCAGATAGATGGAAGGGACACATTTTGTGAGAGCATTCGAGATTTGCGGAAGTGTGCCGTGGGCTTGCCAGCAGGCCCAAAATAAAAATATAACTTGGGCGCACAACTCAATCAGTAGCTAGACAACTAGAAAAAGTCCAGAGCCACAGATGTTTATGCAAATCCTCCTTGCTCCGGGGCTGAATGTGAGTATAAAACTCAGTGGTGAGGATGAGTGGGTCTTGTATAAAAAGAAAATGCTGAATAGCATCTCAATTCCTCATCATTGCATCTACTGGGTTATTGCTTGCATGCTTACTGCAGTACTGTGATTTCGCTAGTCTGGAGCAATCAGAGTATTCATTTCTAACCGATATCTAAAATTGGTGAGCTAACTGATGTCCAAAATTGGTGCCAACTACTAGCAACAGGTGAAATGCTCTACATGATCAGGGTTCCAGCATAAGTGCATCAAAAAACATAGCACATATCTTCCATAATCGAAGGTATCGGATGAGTAGTCAGGAACACGGAAACTAGAGGATCAGAACATTCAAGCAGCAGCTTTTAGAAAGTCGTTCTAGAACAGATAAAGCATGTTGACTCAATGAGATGCAGCCCTGATGATAGCAACGCATAACAAGTGTTCAAATGATATATTACATGTAAACCTCCACATCAAATGGCTATGGAGGTAGATCATGCTGCAACCAATAACCTCTACTTAACATGACTTGCAGCATGCAAAATAAGACTACAGAAAATCCCTCAAGTTCTAGGCACAGGAGATAGCAGTCTATGCAGACGCTTCAATGTTCTCTAGAAGGAAAGCCTTCCCATGGGCATGCTAAGACAGGGAACCATGGACACCAAACAGCTGTAGAATGGGCAAAAGACAAACCAGTGTTAGCTATATTTGTAAATCAATCAAACCCTCACAAAAAAAATGTAAATCAATCAAACAAGTAAAATGGAGTTGCAGCATCAAAATGCAAATAAAAGTACATGATGCTAGCACATTAACACGTAGTGACTCGAACAAATCTTCACCTTAGCATTGATGCTATCAAGCAGGATCCTGTGCTCGCTGTCGTACATATATACTGCCTACTCAGCACAGAGCACTTGGTGAAGCCCCATAAAAAAATGGACCAGAGAAGTCAAATTCAAACCTTTTATCAATACCATGACAATTATATCAAGACAACAGCAATCAGTAAGCATCTTCATTCCAAAATAACGCTTCCTGGAGTTCCTGCTGCAGATGATCGTTTGACCGCCAGGGAACTTGAACTTGGCACGGTGGCGGGATTCTTCAGCATGATTGGCATTGCTTTCCTCGCAGTGCACAGAAAGGAGGACCTGGCCAATGTCCTCACGAGCACAGGTACCCTGAGGCTTGCCAAAACCACCCCTCATTCCAGTCTGGAACTGATCCGCCCAGGCACAAGAAAGAATCCTGTCGATACAAAGGACATAGAACGGGTTGAAGGTATCCTTCCTAGCACTCTTGGTCACTACTAGTTGAAAGAAATGCGGGCAGCCTCATGACCCTCTGGAAACGTTCTCCTTCTCCCAACACACTAGGTGGACACAGAAGGGGAACCCATCCACACCATTCATTCCAACATCATAGATCCTGATCTTGGGGTCAGGGTAACCACGGCACTACCTTGACTTTGGGTATGACTTGTTCTTGATCTGGCAGTAGCACCGAGTCCGTCCTGGTCACAAAATTAATGAGACAGAGTAGTTAGAACAGAACAAGTATACAGAAATGACATTGAATCATAGTATATCATTAGAAATGACAACATAGCGCTGCAGACATGGAAAATTAATCACCCATAGCAACGTTATCCTCCTCCCACAATTTCATTACATAGGAATAATATCAAAACTTCTGAACACATCAGAACTTAAATGGTAGGCTTCAAAGAGATCCATCTCTTGAAATGATTTTGTGTTATTACAACATAATACTTACCACTCAATAAATCATGTGGACCAAATCATGATGCAACATAGGTCAATGAAAGGACCTTCTTGTGGGATTTTTTTTAAATCTAAAGTGCATATGTGGCAACAGTTAAAAAACATATGTCAAAACGAATTCCTCATAAGTAACTATGAATGTAATCCCATAAATCCACAATACAATCCCATTAAGTAAACAATTGATACAAACTCTACAAAAGTCAACAGAATTAACAAGATGATCACAGCATAATGCAGAATAGAGAACACCATAAGCACACGCATGTACAGCACTAGAGACAAGATCAGTTAATAAAACACTTAACAAAACAGTTATGGCAAGTGATTTACTTCAAAACTATATGTGTGTTCCCAAGAGATAAATATATATACCACAGCTATGAACCATAGGGAAAGAAAGTAACAATTTCGCTCATAAGATTTTGCTCCAGATATAATGCCAAAAGCCCACAACCAAAATAGAATCAAAAAATATAAAGCACCAAGACTCCAAGAGCATTCTCGTAACGCCCTAGAGTCCAAACGGCTTAGATCCACTCTACATGCTGAGTTAACCACACCTACCACCATCCCTGTAACACCCCAGGTGTTTGTCACCAGTTAAGCAATGGGTTTGAGCTCAAACATGACATGTCGAGTGGTAATGAAGGTGTCAAGATCAAATCTACATGATGGAGCTCCAACTTAAACTTGGGCCACGCACATTTGCTTACATATGGACCCTTGTTAAGATTATGCAAGAGTAATGTTAAACATGCTTATTCCATGTACATTACATCCCCATGCATCCATCTAGAACCGTGGAAAAGTTTCATGAAGTTTGGAATCAAAAAGTCACATGAAATGATAAGTCATATCTTTGCATGAATTGCTTTATCAAGTGGATGGAAACCTATGAAGTCAACCAAACCTTGGTACCTTGCTCAAACAAACTCTACTTGCACTCATGAACAAAAGTTATGAAGGGTTCATGTTGAGCAGGTGGCCAAAAAATGCTCCAATGGATCAAAAAGGATAATTTAAGCTTCATCGTGATCCTACTTTGGTCAAAGTAGAACAGTAGGTTCTATACCAGTTTTGAGGTTGGACCTTAAATGAAAGTTGTAGTCCATATCATGTAGAACAAACTTGGTTTTTGGACTAAGAGCTAGATCAGCTTGGAAGTAAGTCAAATCGAGGTCACAAGATCGAATTTGCTGTTGTTTTCAGCACTTAGAATTATTCCAAGTCTGGAATTCATTGTCATTAGGTTGGCATGCCGCGTTCTTGAGTTTTTATTAAGCATCATGCTTTGACCCAAAAATAGAAGTTGGAGGTATTTCATTAGAGAAGAGCATGTAAAAAGTTGGGTCAAGTTTGATCATGTTTTGACCAACAAATTGGAGTCCTAACCGAGCAAGGCTTAATCCTTTTTATGTTGTTGACAGTGGCATTTTAGGAGCTAATTAGCTGCTAATCTACTGCTCAAATGACCATGCAGCCTTAATCAAATATGTAGAGCAAGCCAAGGTGAGCAAACTTTGTTTTTGGCCCAATGTCCAATTCGAACCCGAGCCGGCCCAAATCGGCTCCCCACTTTGCCTACACTGCTGCCCGCCACGTGCTCGGTAAAATGCCCCAATGGGCGGCGCGTGTCCAGGGCGTGGCCGCCATGCACAGAGCGCACCCGCCATTGCAGCGCGCCGCTTGCCGCGTGGTCTGCCCTGTCGTGTCCCCAGCGCCCTCCTAGAGTGAAAGCCGAGCAGCCCTCCCCTCCTCTCTCGCCTTCCCATCGCCTCTCTCGCTCTGACCTCGCGCCTGCGCGTTTGCCAGATCTATAAAAATAACAAATTACCTGTATTGCCTTACCCCTATTCTGAATAGGCCTGCAAGATTAAATTAATTGGCTTAGTTAGGTTATGAATCATGACTTTGTGATAATACATGAGTTGTATTACTTTTATTAAGCTTTTCAAAAAGCTAAATATCATGATTTTTGTTAAGTAGATCTTGAGTTATACTTGCTTAAATATCAGTGGCTGTTTCTGCCCAAACTCTGATAGGGTTACCTTGTTGGTATTGTGGGGCCTTCTTAATAGTAGAATTAGCTTTAGGTGTTTACAACAAAGTTGTTTAGAATTTGATAAGCTTTCTAAAAAGTCTATAACCACATTTATTGGACATGTATAACTCCAGTTATAGCTGTTTAAAGTGGCATGTCAGTTTCTGTCTATGTTTTGGACAGAGATGCAATTATTGAATTAATTGACCCATCTAACTGTAGAATCATCTTAATATGAGAATAAGAAAGTTGTAGGTAACTTCCTAATCTTTTCAAAAAGTTATGGTTCATGTTTGTTGGAGGTCTAGAACTCCAGTTATGCTTCTCTGAAGTTCCTATCAGTTTTCTGTACCACTGCTGTTAGGTTGCATTTGCAGTTTTGCTTGCGTAATTATTTTCGTGGTGTAAATGATGTTTGCTATGGTTGTAGTGAATACCAAATTTGTAGCAAATTCCGTGGTCTTGCTTGTGTTCAAATGGTAAGGCCATAGGCCTGATAGTGTAGGAGTTACATGACTTTTAAGTCTCCTGTCAGGTTTTGATTGTATTCTGAGCAGATCTGAAAGATGCTAGTGTTTGATCTAGTAAGGGTTTGAATGAGCTTTTGGTGATAATAACAAAGTTGTAGATAATTCATGTATCTAGCTGCTGTTAAAATTTGGTGGTATTTGGTTTTGTGGTTTGTGAGTTATGCCTGTTGAAAGTTGGGTTTCAGAAATGGCTCCTCTCTGTCAATTGTGGACCAGTTTCTGTAAATGTATAATTTCGACCTACTTAACTTGTGAATCATGCTATGATGGTTATAGATGAAATGTTGATAATTTCAAAAGATTTCCAGAATGTCTTCTTGTAAGTCATTTGGATTTGGGTAACTCTAGTTATAGCTAAATCTTGTAGCTGCTGTTTGCATGTCCAGAAATTGACAGATTCCAATTATAGTTGTTTGCTTGTATATTGCTAAGTGTGGCTCATACCTTTGATGATGGTTGAGTTAGAGTACCTGAGGTCTTGGGAAACTTGTGTCATGCTTGGTGTTGTCGTCTTCTTTGCTATCGTGGGATGATAAATTGTGCAATATTTAAAGTAGGCAATGTGAAGTGCTTGTGCATGTTAATGTAACCTTGTGCTTGTCTTACTTACTGCATGCGATGCATTGTCTATTGCACTTCCATGTATTCATACACTTGCATATTGCATCTCATCTAGGTGCGCTAGATGAACCACGTGAAGGACGTGATGTTGGAGCCGAACCCGAAGACAGCGTTTGATGGATCTATCCCGAAGATGGAAGGACTAAGCAAGTGCTAGGACCTGAGGTGTCACCAGGATGGTGCAAGCTAACTGAACTGACTTGTGTCGGATCCCAGGCAAGCCCCAGAGCATATTAAGCCTCCTAATTTCTGAAATACAGTTAAAGTATTATTGATACATATATATATATATTGTTGCATTAAGTTTAGGTGTTGGATGCAAACACTTGCTGCATTGGTTATCCAATCCTTGTCCAGTTATTGATACCCTGAATCCTATGTAGTTCGGGCTCATGTAGTGCTTAGCCCTGCTTAAATGCGGTAGAAGTCAGGTGATTTCATGTCACCTGCGAGATATAGGGACATACATATGGCACGGTTGGCTATATTTGCTATCGTGGAAAAGAACCTGTCTTAATTTGAATTGAAGACCGGGCGGAGGCTTGCCAGTTTGCAGTGACTCCGTTTGTGTCGCTTAAGGACTGAATCTTGGAGCCTTTCATGTTCATGTTGAACGCATGCCTCTCTCTTAGTTGGCCAGGTCTGGAGACCGACCACGAAGCCGAGTAGCTCACCTCAGGCCGAGAGTCGATAAGTATAAAGTGAGCCTCGGAAGGGAGCCGTCGGCGTGAGTCCAAGGGCAGGTGATTTAAAAGTCCTGATCGTCCTGGCAGAAGGGTAATCCCTGAGAGTGCTGGCGCTGATCGAACCCGTGAATTTGGTTCCCGAGTTGTCCCAAAGGTGACCCACGGCTACCCTTGCAATGTATGCCAGGGTGAGAGTTAGGAATACCCCCTCAGCTGAGTTGTAATTCGATTCGAGTCGCCGTCTCTCCCGGTTAGTGAGAACTTGATGGGCTTATCTCCAAAGTAGATACACTAAATAACATAATGGTTCAGAAATGATGATATGATGATGACAGCCTTATTATACCTGCTATGGTTAATATTCATTGCTCCTAATAAGTGAGTGCTCTAGTACAGGTGCAAATCTAGTGGACAGGTAAATGATGATAAACTTGATGCGAAGTTTAAATGGGTTACTATGTTCATAAGCTCTTTTATGCAACTGTGTCAAGCTAGCCCACCTCATAAGCCTTGCATGACCCTTGGTGTCCTTTATTTCTGGTTTTGACGGGTAAGTCTAGCTGAGTACCTTCTCGTACTCAGGGTTTATCCCACCATGTTGCAGGTGAAGTTCTCGGCCTGTGAAGATGGTGGCTAACCGCCGGTGGCTCGGTGATTCTATAGTTACTTCTCATCTATATGCTTTTATCGGATGATGTCACTTATGCTAGCAATATATTTGGAACTTATATTAATGTAATCATTTGAAAGCTATGTTGTTTTCACTAAGCGGTTTTGGAAACCCAAACTCGCACTTTTATTTGTGAAACCATTTGTAATATTATTTCCGCTGCAACCCTGTGTATGTGATGTGTATTTGCTTAATCACACGATCTTGGTTGTGATGTTGATTTACCGAGGTCTTTTGGGACACTCGGCGGACTACCGGGTTTATATGAGTGAAGGTATGTGTGTGTCAACGTGTTAGCGGGGACAGCCATACTTGATCTTGTATAAATTGGGCGGTTCTGTTACAGCTGGTATCAGAGCAAGATTAAGCATAATACTATCATGTACATTGTTTTAAAAACAATGTTTTGGTTTTAAAAAGGCCTATTTTTACTAAAACTTTAGCTACAGGCAAATTTGTCAAAAACTAATTTGCAAAACTATGCTAGCGACATCCTCCTTTATGCCCAGTTAAGGACTATTAGGTGGCTATCTAAGTACTAACTTGGGGGTTTTTACTTTCGTCGTCCATACGGCGTGCTATTGTATGGATGTCATTCACTTGAATGGTAATGTATGGATCAATTGCCTCTACGCCCATGTAAGTGGGAGTTGTGAGAGCATGACCGTCCAACTGTCGGTCCAGGGGAGAGTTAGCTGTGGTTACTATAATATTTACATGTTACACCCATGTATATATGAAGGTACTTAATTGCGGGTATATTTATCAGGTAGCTATGGATACCGAAGTATATATATCTGGGGATGTATATATGGGGAGTATCTTAGTTTACTGCTTTCATTGTGTGCTTATTTATCTCTTGTGGGGATGGGCTGCAATGAATTTGCCTGCAGGTACGCTAACCACAAATGCGTAGATTGAATATAGCTGACGACTAGCTATATATCGAGAGAGTACATGTTATGCCACCGACATAGAACGTGATTGCCACCTTAGGCTGGCAATTTCGTGAGGACGAATAGGACGAGCATGCATCATGATTGTGCTTGTGCATAAATATGCTTCCCTCACCTTGTTCTAATAGTAAGTAACTTGTGATCCATGTGATGTTACTATCTTCCCTGTGTGAAGCTAGCCAAAATGCCTTGTCCCATGCTGCTTGAATAGCTATGCTTGAAGGTAGTTTGTGATTAGTTTCGTCTTGTATGATTGCTTCCAAAGGAAATAGAGGACAAGTTATTAATTAGCAAAAACTTCACCCCTTCAAAAACTAAATTGTTAAATGTAAGTAAAACTTGTTTTATAGAGATATCCACCTACTCAGTAAAGAGGAAATAAAAGATAACAGTACCTTACCACCAGGTTCGCATGTTTATGTGTAGTGGTGTTACTGTAGGTGACTGCTTATTATGTACGAGCTTTGTGCTTAGTAATAGTCGCTTAAGCTAATCGGATTGAGTGTTTCGAAATGCTCGCTTAAGACCATGATGTAGGCATGGATGCTCGTTATCTAGGTAGTGCCATAGTTGTCACCCTTTTGTCCTCGGTAAGCATACAAGTGTCAAATAGCTTTATCCTAAAACAACGCTCAAGTTACATAATCGCACAGTTGTCGTCTCCAATTAGGTTCTCTCTTGGGAGCCTGAGCCTGTACACGTGGTTGCTAGCCTTGAACGTTGTGCTATGAAGACTTTATCTATGCCTTTGCTTGACCTTAGGTCCAAGCTTAGTTTCCTTGAATGCTTGCGTGTTTCGTGGTTGTCCCGCTCCTGTGTGGGAGGACCCTGCTCAAAAATCCTTGTTGGACCTTATTGCTCTTTCTCCTACGGATGAGCTAGTGCAACGCTAATCGCTATCTGCCCTGGCTTTGGAACCTTTTCTGCGCAGATCATGTCATTGCTTTATCAACTGAATCCCTAGTTAGTGCAATGGCTCTGTCCCTCGAGTCTCGTGTATTTTGTCTCCAACTCCTTCAAGTCTCTGGATGTTTCTCAGTCTTGATCTCCTGTTGCTGCTAGACAGGACCAAATCTCATGTTAATCTTTATCTGGTAATCACTTTGGTGGACACGAGGCGTATATGGAAATTAAGCAAGAGTCTCCTGCTTAGTTGCCTTTGGCAATTAGGCTATGTTCTTTTGCGCTGTGTTTTGATCTTCTGGTCGCCTCCTTGTTGATTCCTAACCTTGTGACTATCCTTGTTTGATATCCCTCTTTTGCACAATGCTTGTTCTTACAATCTAATTGGTGCCACTAGAAATTTCACTTTGGTTGTTTGTCCAGTAATGGTGCCATGATTAGTGATCTATGGTGCCGCGACGGAACCTAGGGCCTCCTTGTGGGCGGCCGACGCATGGTTGTGCTGCTGGGTGCGCGCTAGTATCGAGGTTTCTAGTCATGATCCATTGTCGAACTGTACCGATGTGTTATTTTCACGTGAGCTCTTCCTTGGTTATCTCTCCATATCTTATCGAAGATCCATATATCTGACCGAAAGTAGTAGAGCTTCCTGTTGAAGTCACAAAAAGGATAACCTTTGAAGAACTGGTCACCGACATAAACATTAACCGACTACAAGAGGTGGTAGACAAGTGACTCCACTTGGTTGTCCCAGTATTGACGTCCGTCACCTAGTGAACAACTTATGTCATCATTGTTGGATCAGAAAGGCGCACAACACTTAATGTTGGGTAAGTTGTTAGTCAGATAAGAATCGAACGTCACATTATAATTATGAACTGGCTATCCAAGTCTTGATCATTAGGTGCATGCGGATTGCACAGTCGAGATCAACCATCTCTAGTGTGACCCCTTGCCAACTGACTTCGATGGCGACCATCTGTTATGCGTCAATCACAACTAGGTGGGCAAGGGTGAAGGTTTAGAGCTTTTAGTGTTGAGAGACAACTGATTAGTTACTAGTAGGAAGCTTAACCTCCGGCTAGGTGACAACCTTTTGCTAATTATGAAGGCCAGATCTCACAGAACAATGTTAAGCAAACGAACAGCAAAGCCGGTCATCGATGCTAGTGCTGCTTCCTTCTCCAAGCCCTATGTTGTCAAGTCAAGTCCATCTTGGACAATCACACAGATAGTGCTGGATGCTATATCAGCTAAGTAAAGAGCTAGCAAAAACACATCCCTAGTTTTGATCAGCATCGTTATGTATATGGTGCTATCAAAGGATTGTTCCGAATTCTATTGGATGAGGCACAGAAGGATAATAAGAGACGTTCCCTTATCTCTGTAGGACAGTCCCTCCATGAAGAGTATGCTTTGTGTTCCGAAAGCATAGTCACAAGTCCAATGCTTGTGCATAGTCAAGTTGCTGTCTAAATCAAACGATTTAAGTTGTTTCCTGAGAATCATATATGGAAAATCTTAGTCTACATCCTTAGAGAAAGGAGCTGCTGCTGCTGCTATACAAAGAGATCGAGAGTATAGAACACACACCACAACGTGTGAAGCAAAGAAAGAGAAGAACGAGAAATATGTCCAGATTTTAGGGTACAAAACTGAACATCTTCAAGCCAACGATTAGTGACTCAAACGACGTTGGATTGACCCCAAACTTGGTGATCTCATTCCTTGCTTAGGACCCTTCAATGTCTTAAGTTGGTTTGAGTATTGGTTGAGTAAAACATCGGATTTGAGAGATATCTTGTCGGCTCGGTTTGCTGCCCTTTTCAGAACACAGCAGTTTTGGTAGATGAATTGTTTGGATGGTCAAACGGTGTCCGGTTGAGTTGAATTTTGGTGAGTAGTTAGAAGACCCATGGATCTACATGCCCACCAAAATGTGTGCATATTGGTGCAGTAGTTTGTGAGATATGAATAGAAAACAAAAGGGTACGGAATCTGCAATTTCACTGTGACTGTGATCATCCTTCGCATTAGACGGTTGTGTTTGTAATTCATGCCAAGAAATTACAACTTGTAGGTGTATTGCTGTTAGACAACCCTCCATAACCTTGAGAAGACTAATTGCACCCTATGTGCCTTGCTTCTGCCCTCTTAGATCAGCAATGCGTGAGCAGTCAAGGTGTTCTAGAAGTTGAATTGTGCCTTGCAATTCGAATGTAATTGGAAATGTGTCAAACCATAGATTTTTGGATTATGGTTTTTGAGATATTGATTGGCCAAAGAATGGAAGCCTCGACGTCAAATATAGTTTAAGAAAGCTGGTTTTGCTACGATGCAAGTAAACCCAACTTGCTGTGCAACTGCACCACGAAGGCAAATTGTACTTAACCTGCTTGGTAGTGAACTAGTCCCTAGTTTTGTGATTACTTGCAACTTATATTGCCCTCCAAGCCTCGCTAACATCCCTCTGCATCAATGGTTCTCCAATGCTGACATGCCTAAGGTGTCTTCCATGTGTTTTACCCAAGGGATTGCCTCAGATACAACTAAGATAACTGTTGCCGTTTGGATACGAGAATTCCCTTAAATAATGGTCGTCGAAAACGCTGAATCAACAGAGTCAGCTATCACATTCACCGCTCACTCAACTGACTCAAGTAATACAGTACTGTTATCAGAGAAAGAGCACTGCACACATGGAACATTGTGTAGCTTTCCATCAGTTGACATATGAGTGAGTGCACCGCTACAACCAGTTTGGATATTGGTTAACTAGCTTCTCATGCCCTCAAAGGATGTTTACCCCGTCTATGATCACATCCTTTACGAGAAGTTGTGCTCAAGCCACTTTAGTAGAGAACTGCTTTTCAGACCTTAGGAGCCAATATAACACCGTTGTAAGGAATATCCGTCAACCGACTGCAATCTAGTGCAAAGTCCATAAGTTCTGTGCTTTATCCACTAGGGAAGTAGATGTTACAAGTATTTAGTCTACGCTTGTATCACTCTTCGTACATCGAAGACAAAGTATGTAGGACAGTGCTATCTTGGATTCCTTCCAATGTAATAATGCTTTATGGACGCCAACGAAGGAAATTCTTCAGACAACAGCTTACGACGAAGAGCAAGTATCAGAAAGTGTTGTGACAAAATTATCCTCTCTGATACTCCAAAGTTAAGTAGCCTAATGCTATCACTGATGTTGGAAACTAGATGGCATATTTCTCTTCCCTTAAAAGTCTTTCGCACCGAATCTCGGGACGCGATTCCTTTAAGGGGGGAGGGCTGTAACACCCCAGGTGTTTGTCACCAATTAAGCAATGGGTTTGAGCTCAAACATGACATGTCGAGTGGTAATGAAGGTGTCAAGATCAAATCTACATGATGGAGCTCCAACTTAAACTTGGGCCACGCACATTTGCTTACATATGGACCCTTGTTAAGATTATGCAAGAGTAATGTTAAACATGCTTATTCCATGTACATTACATCCCCATGCATCCATCTAGAACCGTGGAAAAGTTTCAGGAAGTTTGGAATCAAAAAGTCACATGAAATGATAAGTCATATCTTTGCATGAATTGCTTTATCAAGTGGATGGAAACCTATGAAGTCACCCAAACCATGGTACCTTTCTCAAACAACTCTACTTGCACTCATGAACAAAAGTTATGAAGGGTTCATGTTGAGCAGGTGGCCAGAAAATGCTCCAATGGATCAAAAAGGATAATTTAAGCTTCATCGTGATCCTACTTTGGTCAAAGTAGAACAGTAGGTTCTATACCAGTTTTGAGGTTGGGCCTTAAATGAAAGTTGTAGAACAAACTTGGTTTTTGGACTAAGAGCTAGATCAGCTTGGAAGTAAGTCAAATCGAGGTCACAAGATCGAATTTGCTGTTGTTTTCAGCACTTAAAATTATTCCAAGTCTGGAATTCATTGTCATTAGGTTGGCATGCCGCGTTCTTGAGTTTTTATTAAGCATCAAGCTTTGACCCAAAAATAGAAGTTGGAGGTATTTCATTAGAGAAGAGCATGTAAAAAGTTGGGTCAAGTTTGATCATGTTTTGACCAACAAATTGGAGTCCTAACCGAGCAAGGCTTAATCCTTATTATGTTGTTGACAGTGGCATTTTAGGAGCTAATTAGCTGCTAATCTACTGCTCCAATGACCATGCAGCCTTAATCAAATATGTAGAGCAAGCCAAGGTGAGCAAACTTTGTTTTTGGCCCAATGTCCAATTCGAACCCGAGCCGGCCCAAATCGGCTCCCCACTTTGCCTACACTGCTGCCCGCCACGTGCTCGGTAAAACGCCCCAATGGGCGGCGCGTGTCCAGGGCGTGGCCGCCATGCACAGAGCGCACCCGCCATTGCAGCACGCCGCTTGCCGCGTGGTCTGCCCTGTCGCGTCCCCAGCGCCCTCCTGGAGTGAAAGCCGAGCGGCCCTCGCCTCCTCTCTCGCCCTCCCATCGCCTCTCTCGCTCTGACCTCGCGCCTGCGCGTTTGCTAGAGCGCGGCCGCCATAGCCGCCGTGGCCAAACTCCATTGCCGCCGCCGCTCCTTCTCCTGCAGTCCTCCCACGCCACCACCGAGTACGCCTACGGCTCCGCGACCGACTCCCCAAGCCCTAGGCCGAGCCGTGACCCACCGTGTGCTCGCCGTCGACAAAGCTGTCGCTGCCGGCAATGCTATCCTGGCGCTGCTCTGCTGCTGCGCCTCTACTACCTGCGGTTTGGCCAGTTAGGGCCCGGCGAGGCCATGGCTGGTCGCGGCCAAGCCCCAGCGCAACCCCTCCTTGCTGTCGTCGGACGCTGCCCCGCCGGCCAGCCCTTCCCTGGTCCTCCCCGCTGTGGCTCCGTGAAGAAGAAAGAGAGAAGGACCACGCGCGTGAATAGAAGCTTTTCCAGGGGGTTATGTGAAGAACTAGTGACTCCAGTGAACAGTGCTGAAAAGGATCCATTTGTTCGTGTTTAATTTGTGTTTTCCGCAGGGACCCCGATGCAAGATTTCAATTTCCTTTTTCTCTGGTTTTTACAGATTTGAATGCTCTACTTTGAAAATTCGTAGTAATTTGTAGAAAAATCGTAAAATAGTAAATGAGGACTTTTTGGAATCCTTGTGAAATTCTCTGTGCACTAGATCAATAATATTACATGTTTTAGTTTAAAGGTTTAGCTGCAAAAATAGATTTAGGCAGTTAGGGTCTTAATGCTAGTCATGTCTTGTCCTTTTTATAACTGCAGTTATTTTACTCAAATAAATGTGAAATTTTTATGGAGTGTTACTGATGTGATTATTGATGTCTGGTAAAAATTTTAGTATTTTAGGCTTGATAGTTTAAGATCTATAAAAATAACAAATTACCTGTATTGCCTTACCCCTATTCTGAATAGGCCTGCAAGATTAAATTAATTGGCTTAGTTAGGTTATGAATCATGACTTTGTGATAATACATGAGTTGTATTACTTTTATTAAGCTTTTCAAAAAGCTAAATATCATGATTTTTGTTAAGTAGATCTTGAGTTATACTTGCTTAAATATCAGTGGCTGTTTCTGCCCAAACTCTGATAGGGTTACCTTGTTGGTATTGTGGGGCCTTCTTAATAGTAGAATTAGCTTTAGGTGTTTACAACAAAGTTGTTTAGAATTTGATAAGCTTTCTAAAAAGTCTAGAAACACATTTATTGGACATGTATAACTCCAGTTATAGCTGTTTAAAGTGGCATGTCAGTTTCTGTCTATGTTTTGGACAGAGATGAAATTATTGAATTAATTGACCCTTCTAACTGTAGAATCATCTTAATATGAGAATAAGAAAGTTGTAGGTAACTTCCTAATCTTTTCAAAAAGTTATGGTTCATGTTTGTTGGAGGTCTAGAACTCCAGTTATGCTAGGTTTTGATTATATTCTGAGCAGATCTGAAAGATGCTAGTGTTTGACATAGTAAGGATTTGAATGAGCTTTTGGTGATAATAACAAAGTTGTATATAATTCATGTATCTAGCTGCTGTTAAAATTTGGTGGTATTTGGTTTTGTGGTTTGTGAGTTATGCCTGTTGAAAGTTGGATTTCAGAAATGGCTCCTCTCTGTCAATTGTGGACCAGTTTCTGTAAATGTATAATTTCGACCTACTTAACTTGTGAATCATGCTATGATGGTTATAGATGAAATGTTGATAATTTTATAAGATTTCCATAATGTCTTCTTGTAAGTCATTTGGATTTGGGTAACTCTAGTTATAGCTAAATCTTGTAGCTGTTGTTTGCATGTCCAGAAATTGACAGATTCCAATTATAGCTGTTTGCTTGTATATTGCTAAGTGTGGCTCATACCTTTGATGATGGTTGAGTTAGAGTACCTGAGGTCTTGGGAAACTTGTGTCATGCTTGGTGTTGTCGTCTTCTTTGCTATCGTGGGATGATAAATTGTGTGATATTTAAAGTAGGCAATGCGAAGTGCTTGTGCATGTCAATGTAACCTTGTGCTTGTCTTACTTACTGCATGCGATGCATTGTCTATTGCACTTCCATGTATTCATACACTTGCATATTGCATCTCATCTAGGTGTGCTAGATGAACCACGTGAAGGACGTGGTGTTGGAGCCGAACCCGAAGACAGCGTTTGATGGATCTATCCCGAAGATGGAAGGACTAAGCAAGTGCTAGGACCTAAGGTGTCACCAGGACGGTGCAAGCTAACTGAACTGACTTGTGTCGGATCCCAGGCAAGCCCCGGAGCATATTAAGCCTCCTAATTTCTGAAATACAGTTAAAGTACTATTGATACATATATATTGTTGCATTAAGTTTAGGTGTTGGATGCAAACACTTGCTGCATTGGTTATCCAATCCTTGTCCAGTTATTGATACCCTGAATCCTATGTAGTTCGGGCTCGTGTAGTGCTTAGCCCTGCTTAAACGCGGTAGAAGTCAGGTGATTTTCTGTCACCTGCGAGATATAGGGACATACATATGGCACGGTTGGCTATATTTGCTATCGTGGAAAAGAACCTGTCTTAATTTGAATTGAAGACCGGGCGGAGGCTTGCCGGTTTGCAGTGACTCCGTCTGTGTGGCTTAAGGACTGAATCTTGGAGCCTTTCCTGTTCATGTTGAACGCATGCCTCTCTCTTAGTTGGCCGGGTCTGGAGACCGACCACGAAGCCGAGTAGCTCACCTCGGGCCAGGAGTCGATAAGTATAAAGTGCGCCTCGGAAGGGAGCCGTCGGCGTGAGTCCAAGGGCAGGTGATTTAAAAGTCCTGATCATCCTGGCAGAAGGGTAATCCCTGAGAGTGCTGACGCTGATCGAACCCATGAATTTGGTTCCTGAGTTGTCCCAAAGGTGACCCATGGCTACCCTTGCAATGTATGCCAGGGTGAGAGTTAGGAATACCCCCTCAGCTGAGTTGTAATTCGATTCGAGTCGCCGTCTCTCCCGGTTAGTGAGAACTTGACGGGCTTATCTCTAAAGTAGATACACTAAATAACATAATGGTTCAAAAATGATGATATGATGATGACAGCCTTATTATACCTGCTATGGTTAATATTGATTGCTCCTAATAAGTGAGTGCTCTAGTACAGGTGCAAATCTAGTGGACAGGTAAATGATGATAAACTTGATGCGAAGTTTAAATGGGTTACTATGTTCCTAAGCTCTTTTATGCAACTGTGTCAAGCTAGCCCACCTCATAAGGCCATAGGCCTGATAGTGTAGGAGTTACATGACTTTTAAGTCTCCTGTCAGGTTTTGATTGTATTCTGAGCAGATCTGAAAGATGCTAGTGTTTGATCTAGTAAGGGTTTGAATGAGCTTTTGGTGATAATAACAAAGTTGTAGATAATTCATGTATCTAGCTGCTGTTAAAATTTGGTGGTATTTGGTTTTGTGGTTTGTGAGTTATGCCTGTTGAAAGTTGGGTTTCAGAAATGGCTCCTCTCTGTCAATTGTGGACCAGTTTCTGTAAATGTATAATTTCGACCTACTTAACTTGTGAATCATGCTATGATGGTTATAGATGAAATGTTGATAATTTCATAAGATTTACATAATGTCTTCTTGTAAGTCATTTGGATTTGGGTAACTCTAGTTATAGCTAAATCTTGTAGCTGTTGTTTGCATGTCCAGAAATTGACAGATTCCAATTATAGCTGTTTGCTTGTATATTGCTAAGTGTGGCTCATACCTTTGATGATGGTTGAGTTAGAGTACCTGAGGTCTTGGGAAACTTGTGTCATGCTTGGTGTTGTCGTCTTCTTTGCTATTGTGGATGATAAATTGTGCGATATTTAAAGTAGGCAATGCGAAGTGCTTGTGCATGTTAATGTAACTTTGTGCTTGTCTTACTTACTGCATGCGATGCATTGTCTATTGCACTTCCATGTATTCATACACTTGCATATTGCATCTCATCTAGGTGCGCTAGATGAACCACGTGAAGGACGTGATGTTGGAGCCGAACCCGAAGACAGCGTTTGATGGATCTATCCCGAAGATGGAAGGACTAAGCAAGTGCTAGGACCTAAGGTGTCACCAGGACGGTGTAAGCTAACTGAACTGACTTGTGTCGGATCCCAGGCAAGCCCCGGAGCATATTAAGCCTCCTAATTTCTGAAATACAGTTAAAGTATTATTGATACATATATATTGTTGCATTAAGTTTAGGTGTTGGATGCAAACACTTGCTGCATTGGTTATCCAATCCTTGTCCAGTTATTGATACCCTGAATCCTATGTAGTTCGGGCTCGTGTAGTGCTTAGCCCTGCTTAAACGCGGTAGAAGTCAGGTGATTTCCTATCACCTGCGAGATATAGGGACATACATATGGCACGGTTGGCTATATTTGCTATCGTGGAAAAGAACCTGTCTTAATTTGAATTGAAGATCGGGCGGAGGCTTGCCAGTTTGCAGTGACTCCGTCTGTGTCGATTAAGGACTGAATCTTGGAGCCTTTCCTGTTCATGTTGAACGCATGCCTCTCTCTTAGTTGGCTGGGTCTGGAGACCGACCACGAAGCCGAGTAGCTCACCTCAGGCCGGGATTCAATAAGTATAAAGTGCGCCTCGGAAGGGAGCCA